>NC_091549.1:37497176-37499676 GCF_042767895.1 Penaeus vannamei
TTCCGAACTCTTCCCCCTTTCCCTCTCTTCCCCCCTTCCGTTCTCCTTCTCCCATACCGCCACAGCTTATTCTATCTACTGTATATACCCATCCGCAGCGGGGGGAGGGGGGGTCTAGGTGTGATGGATGTGATGAATGAGCGGCCTCGGGGTCTGGGGGCGTAGTAGGGGCGGGGGAAGGGGGGTGGGCCACCAGCACCTGCGCGCTGATTACGAAGGCTTTACTTTTTTCTTCTTCTTTTGACTGTGTGATACATATCGGGTATATGGATTCGATCAGCTTGTGTATACAACCATATATATGTATACATCTATACATATGTACATATCCATGTACTGTACACATACATATGCGCACACACACACACACGCATATATATATATATATATATATATATATATATATATATATATATATATATATATATATATATATATATATACACACTTTATATGTATAAATACAAACTATGATATAACTTAATATATACATACTGTATATACATATACATACATATACATAAATGTAATATATACATAAATACATACATATATATATACATATATATACATATATATATATATATATATATATATATATATATATATATATATATATATATATATATTCACACACACATATATAAGTGTGTGTGTGTGTATGTGTGTGTGTGTGTGTGAGAGAGAGTGTGTGTGTGTGTGTGTGTGTGTGTGTGTGTGTGTGGGTGTGTGTGTGTGAGAGAGAGAGAGAGAGAGAGAGAGAGAGAGAGAGAGAGAGAGAGGAGAGAGATGAGAGAGAGAGAGAGAGAGAGAGAGAGAGAGAGAGAGAGAGAGAGAGAGAGAGAATAAATATACACAACATCCATGCAAGAAAGCGCACACTCGCACGTGTCCTCAAATGTGAATACCTTAATTAAATCTACGTGATCTGCACACCATCTGCGAAGGCCCGTCCTAACTGGAATATAATCGCGTTAGACCATCAATTAAATCCTACTTTCCAGCATATGGTCGTTGAGTCTGCATTTGTAAAATATATCTATCTATCTGCCAGCCTCAATCCATCTATCTACTTACATAATCTATCCATCTATCAATCTAACCAGCTATCTATGCATCTATTCATTTAACTATCTAGTTACCCATCGATCTGTCTACCTGTCAACACACCTATCTACCTATCCATTTACCAGTGTATGACCAAGCATATCGATCAACAGAACTACCTATCATCCTATCTACCTATCGATAGATCTATCAATCTATCTATCAGCATACCAAAATACCTCTCTATCTATATTCCTCCCAGAGAATTATTTCCGTGCAAAAGCTTTTATATTTGGACAATTCTACTTTATTTTCTTGTCAAAAATCAAGATGGTAAGTCAGCCGTCTTTAACCGTCAGATCTATCGCTCGTTTTGTTCCCTTTCTTGAGGAAAAAGTATCTGTCGTCTTGGTAGAGTGAAGAAAAAATGTGAAGAGGAAAGGGAAGGGAGAGTGACAAGGAGAAGAGGGAGAGAGATGAGGGTAAAGGGGAGAGTTATGAGAAGAGGGAGAGAGATGAGGGGAAAGGGGAGAGTGATGAGGGGAAGAGGGAGAATGATAAGAAGACGATGGAGAGGGATGAAGGGAAAGGGGAGAGTGATGAGGGGAAGGTGGAAAATAATGAGGGGAAGGGGGAGTGATGAGGGGAGAAGAGGGAGAATGGTGAAGGGAGGCTGAAAGTCATCACTTTCAGCCTCCCTTCACCATAAGGGAAAGGGGGTGAGGGAGTTAGAAGGAAGGGGAGGCTATGAAAGAAGAGAAGGGAGGGGGAACCAGAAGACGAAGGAAAGATTCGGGAAAGGGAAAGGGAGAAGGAAGAATGGAAAAAGGGAGGAAGAGAATGAGGAGAGAAAAGTGGAGATGGCAAGTCTAAAGCAGAAGGGAAGGAAGAAGTAACGGGGGGAAGAGAGAGGGATAAGGAAAAGGGAAAGACAAACAAGACGCTGATAGAAAAAAGAAAGGGAGGATAAAAAGATAACGAAGGGGAGCGGAGACGTGACGACGCTAAGGCGGGATGGAAGACAGGAGAAGGAGAAGGGAGAAGAGCAGAAGGGATAGAGTGGAAGGGGGAGGAGGAGGGGGGTAGAGAAGGGGAAGAGGGGAGGACCACAAGAAGCTAATCGATCACAACAGCGTCTTGGCCTCTTTCTTGCTTCCCTTTTCGTAAGTTTGGCCGAATCTTTTGTGCTTGTTCGCCGTCCCTCTCCGCCGGGGCTGCGCGAGGTAATTCTAAACTTTGCTTGACTTTCTTTCCTTTGCGATTTATCTTTTTTTCGCTTCATTTCATTCTTCACTTTATTTCATCATCATCATTGCTATTCTATGACGGAGGAATTTCACTTGCAATTAATGGCGGGGACGTGGTAGCAAATGCCAATGCAATTATTCCTTAATATCAACTGCCGTGCCTGATTATTGATTTTAAATATGGAAAATAAATGGGCTTCTCCCCT
>NC_091549.1:37504676-37514676 GCF_042767895.1 Penaeus vannamei
TAAACATCCCTGACAAGTCCTCTGGCGCCGAGACACCGCGAGCAACCCGAGGCAGCGGCGTGGGCCGTTCCGCTTCCTTCATCACATTTCTTTTCTCTATATATCGGTAATTCCTTTTTTTCACTGGCGGGGGAATTTATGGAAATTACGGTTCGGTTTGATCTTCTTTTAAAAATAAAGAATGGAAGTACATCTTTATCTACTTTATCTTTCCTTTTCTTACCGAATGTCATGTTGACGATGCTGTAAGTAGCCTCATCTATGGCGCATTTCATAGTTTGTGTAAGTAACAGCTGTCCCTTTAAACCTAAACCAGGACCTAAGTGCTTCGCTAAAAGGCAGAGCCAACCATTATTACAGTCTCCCTCGTAAAGACAGACTGGACGATTCCGTTTTCTTTGAAGACACTGGCTGCTTCCCTTCGACATGACTCCACCATAATCTAAATCAATTCCCTACTTGCAAATCTTACAAATACCAAAACCTTCCTCAATGCATATTCACATTAAAAACAGAAACTTGAAACGAGAGCGAGAAAAAGTAAGATCATTCTCGATGGCCTTCATTCTAGGCTAGCGGTGATGGGCACTAAGGCACTCCCTTAACGTACCCGCGTGCCTTCCTGAGATGCCAACCCAGCCACACATCGGCACTCTACATGTGCCGCACTCCGTCTTTGGGGCCAGACTTCCTCCCGTACCCTCTTCCCGGCGCTTCCTTAAGTGTTGAAAGGCTTCTCTCCCATTCTGCAGTCTTCAAGATAGCCGGTTTCCGGTGAACTATTTCCGGGTTATGGAAAATGGTCTTGGACATACTTTTCGCCCGGCCTCGGGATTTAGAATTGGTTCTGTATATAAGATTTTGCATTATTTTTTTTTTACACTGAAAAAGTTTCTTGTCATCACAGTACAATGTGTATTTACAAACATTACACGGCTTTCAAAAACAACCCATGTGCCATAATACATGTTTGCAAAGAGGGCAGTATGTTTCACTACCAATAATTCTTCGGGGGTGAGTTAACAATCTGCAAGTTCAAGAACAATACTGCGTGGGTCAAAAATTGGGTCATGCATGAAGAGAGTTGTGTGAGGTCAGCGCTGAGGTCAAATGCTGACACAAGCCAATGTCCTGAGGGTTGTATGTTCGTTTTATGGCGTTTATTATCTTGTCATGATTTCACAATAGCTCGGTCAATGCGCTGCCTCCGTTTCTGTGTAAATATCTTTTTATTGCAAAATTTTCTTTCTAACTAATAGGGATGACCTCTTACAAATTACATTTCATATGAATATTTTCTTAATATGTTTTTAGAGTTTGATCCCAATGCATATGAGAATATCTACTTGCAAATAATAGACTCTGAGTGAACATAAAATAAATGAATCAATAAACATGTAAAGGCCAATGCATAGCATTCTCGACCTAACTGCTTTTAGAAAGTCTTTAGATAAGTGTTACCAATGCGGACAGCACTTCTAACCGCGGAAACGAAAAACAATGTCAATAAACAAGATATCTCCGAGTGATCTGTTAACTTTATTATGTCGACTACACGTTTCCCTCAAGGTTGATCGAGGGAAATGACCAGATCTGTAATACTAAAGTTGAATCAAAAGCTCAATGGAGCAGACCAAATAAATTCCCCAAAGGGCAAGCCTTCCTCGGTAATTATAATCCCCTGACTGACGTCGCCTTCAAAGTAAATCCCCGTCTCAGAACCATCTCTAATCCGCCTCACAAAGCCAGCCATATATCACTGACCTAGCTCCCCCTTCGATCCCCAAACGCGCCCCTATTCCCCTGATCTCCCCAACCGAGACTAACTCCTATAAATGCAAAGAGCCATTCCTTGGGGCTCTCCCTCCGTCCAGAACCGCTGCCAGAACACTGCACCGCATAAGGTGTCTGCACTGACGGGGCGCACAAAGAAGCCTCTGTGTCGAGTGGCTCTCTGCTACCGCCTCCTCCATCTCCTCCTCCGCCGCCACAGGTCTTAAGTATCTCCAACTCCCCTGACAACCATGATGGTCATAATATTATAGATAAATCGGGCAGTCTAATGGACACATCCTCTTCCCGCAGACTCAGGAGCCCAAGCATAGTTCAGCGCGACTCTGCGGGCACCTCCCTGCAGGCGGAGTGAGGCGGAGTGTGGCGGAGGTGATCGCGGGGAGAGAGATCGGGTTCAAAGTATGTGCAATCAGCAATTCAATCAAAATAGAGGGCGAGAGATCAGAACTCATAACGAAACAACTACACTCCCCCCAAATGTATCGAATTCAAATGCAGCAATTTCATTCTTTCGCAACGGCTTCAACGAGGCTTCATTTACCCTGAAATAGGCTTCGGATCACCTAGCGCGTCTGGCTCTTCCCTGCCTTCACACGCGTTCTAAATGCTCGTGATACGAACCATCACACAGAAGGCAAGGCGACGGAGAAGAAAACAGCTGAGTTACTTTATTAACTCTAATATCAAGATGGACATATGATACCCAGACTAATGACCTCATGCCCTCTCACCCCTGGGCATTGCAGAGGAAGAGGAGGAGGGGAGGGATTAGAAGATGAAAGAGAGGGAGGAGTCAAAGGTGGCGGAGAAGGGTATGACACAAACATGGGCAAGAACGCAGGCCACGCCATTGACCACGGGATCGGGAATCTGCGGTGCCATGACCTGCAACACAGGTGAGGTCATCACTCCGAAGGTCAAGGGTTCACGCCGTGTCGCGAGCGAACTTGTTAATATTCGAGCAATTGGCACTTGCACTCACTTGGCTGGGAGAATAAGAATACAAAGGTGATATACGTGATATTGCTACTGAATTTAACTGAACCTTCTTCGACCCTTCTTCAGTGATATGCCTTTCCAATGCATTTAAAACACCCCCTCTTCAAATAATAGATATTTTACTTACCTCCTTTACATAAAAGGAAATGAAAAAATCATTTTTTCGTCGTTTTTACTTCTATGCATTATCCTCATTATTACACATCATTATTGCTATCACCATTAACACCGACAGTACTCCACCCATCACCATAATAACCATCATTAACATCATTCTAACCATTATTATTTGCCAATTAAAAATACATTTTCATTCAGTTTCTTACGATTCCCCTCCCTGCCATCCTCTGCCCTTTCTTCCCATTGTTCCCTTGCTCCTCCTCCTCCTCCGCCTCCTTCATATTTCGGCCAAACATCACCCCGCGCCTTCCCCTCCTCCTTGAGCTAGCCAAGCCCGAGCCCCAAGCATGACGTAGTTGATCTGTAATACCGCCTTTACTCCCACGTCTCTTTCTCTCCGTCTTCAAGTCCCACTTCACGCCGGTATGTTCTCGGCCCGACGCTCTACCTCTCGCTCTCTCGCTGTCTGTCTGTGTCTGCCTCTTTCTGTTCTTTCTGTCTCATTTTTACTTGCCCTCATTCCATTCCTGCCACTCTGTCTTTCCCTTCTCCCTGTCGGCACTTCATTTCTCCTCTCTTCCCCGTTTTCTCCTTGTATCTTCCTTACCTCTCCCCTTCCTTCTCCGTGTACCGTTCTCTCCTCTCCCCTTCTTTCTCCTTGTACCGTTCTCTCCTCTCCCCTTCTTTCTCCTTGTACCGTTCTCTCCTCTCCCCTTCTTTCTCCTTGTACCGTTCTCTCCTCTCCGCTTCTTTCTCCTTGTACCGTTCTCTCCTCTCCCCTTCTTTCTCCTTGTACCGTTCTCTCCTCTCCCCTCCTTTCTCCTTGTACTTTTGTCATGTTCCGGCTCCGTTACGTCAACACTTGGGCTTTTCCTACACTTATTTCCCCCTTGTTCCCCTCCTCCACTTCCTCTGAGATGCCTTTCTGTCTACATTCTTTTCTTTTTCCTTGACCTGAGGATAATAATGCCTTTCTCCCCAGTCGCTTTATCTCTTCATTCCAAGTTTTCCATGTATTTTTTTCTTTCTCTTTTGGCAACGGTAGGATTTTTTTTTTTTTTATACACAACTTTTTTCTCTCTCTCTCTTTCTTTGTTCCTTTTCTCTCTCTCTCTCTCTCTCTCTCTCTCTCTCTCTCTCTCTCTCTCTCTCTCTCTCTCTCTCTCTCTCTCTCTCTCTCTCTCTCTCTCTCTCTCTCTCACGCACTCTCACTCACTCTCACTCACTCACTCACCTCACTCACTCTCTCTCTCTCTCTCTCTCTCTCTCTCTCTCTCTCTCTCTCTCACGGTCATCTATTGTCTTTCCTCAATACTCCCTTCTAACAAAAACACAAACAAAAGCGCATGCGCGCGTGTGTTTATATGTGCGTTATGTGCGCGTGCGTTTATTTATCCGTTTACATGGCTGTAGTGTTTTGGTGTTTTTGTTTATGGATTTTGTTTGCTCCACCTGCTTTCGTCTGTCTCTTACTCTTCTGGAAAACCCTATCGCTTACTTTGAAAATAAATAGTCGGAAGCCTGAGAAAATAAGAGATTTTAAATGGTTGCTGACGGTATATGACGAGTACAGAGAATAAGTTTTTAATCGCAATCCTTTCCTTAAATCCCGCATCATCTTGGCTGTCCTCTCCTTTGCGTAAACAGTCCTCAAAAAGTTAAACAGATGCATTATACAGGACATTCCCTCTTCACGAAATGCGTCGTCTCTCAATGCCAAGTGGAATTGCATCAACTAAAGAAAATCCGCGGAGGTAATAAGGGAAATCTTTAATTTCATGGCTCATGCACAGCGCCTGGTAATGAAGCATTGCTTATTCTAGTAACTTTACATTACATATCATGTACACACACACGCACACACACACACACACACACACACACACACACACACACACACACACACACACACACACACACACACACACACACACACACACACACACACACACACACAGATATATATATATATATATATATATATATATATATATATATACAAACACATATACAAGTATACATGTATACATACATAAATACACGCACACACACACACATACATATATATTTGTGTGTGTGTGTGTGTGTGTGTGTGTGTTTATAAATATATGTATATTTATAAATAGATAGTTTGATAAATAAATAAATAAATATATATATATATATATATATATATATATATATATATATATATATATATATATATATATATATACATATATAAAAAAATAAATAAATAAATATATATATATACATATATATATATATATATATATATATATATATATATATATATATATATATATATATATATATATATATATATATATATATATATATATATATATATATATATATATATACATATACATGCATATATACATATATATACGGCATGAACATGCATCAAACCATTAGAAACGCAAATAAATCAATTGTTATAAATCATAATTAATCAGCATCTCTTACCAAGACTTGGATGCACTACAAGTGAGCCTTAGCAAGCGAGATGAAGCAAGGAAACGGAGACAAGCCAAGGAGCGGATACCTTACCCAGACCGGTTCGTAATGATAGAGTTGTCTGTCGTATCTCCTGGCCGACATCTTGGTCATGCTGAGCCTACAACTTGCTGCTTTACTTCTTCCGTTTTTCCCTTTTTAATTCTGCACTTTTTGTTGTTACACCTCGTGATCACTTTTTTTTTTAGTATTTCTTGAGCGTATACGAGTTTCCTTTTTTTCTAAATCTTGAATTGTTTTATACGCGGATCATAATCATCCTTTTGAATTCACATATCTTTTAAGGCAATGATACTGAGAAGCGACCTTGGCTTTCAAGAGGTCAGGTCTTCCACCCGACGCGTTCTTGACGCGGTCTGGCACTCCGGGGAAGTCGCGGCACTACACCTCCCGCTCGGTCCTTGAGTAGTGAGACGCCCTGCCCCTCGAGGGTGCCACGGAAGACACACACCTCTTGAGGAGAGCCACGGGAGACGGCACCACCCTCATGGGATAAGGCACTCAGGTTATCAGGCTCATCCAGAGCAGCAGAACACCAAACTTACATACTTCACAATTTTTTTTCCTTTTTCTTTTATCTCAACAGCCAAGAAACAGAACTAAATCGGTTATTTAGCGGCAATTCACGCTGATTTGGCGGCGACGGAGCCAGCCCAGAGCGCGCGCGGCAGAGTGCGATTGAGCCACCAACTCCACCGTCTCGGCACCACGACACTCACAACGCGAATGTGGCTCTGGTGACGCGACGGGGCCCTTCCCCTCACCCCCCCTCCCTCATCTCGGTGATCCTTTTCCTCATGCCGCCCCTCCTCACCTTGCTTGACACTGCCTCCCTATACGGGGCCTTTTTCTGGTTCTGCTTGTCTGCCATGTCCGACTATCTCTTTCCTATCATATTTATTATTTATTTGCCTTGCTGGAAATTCGCAGCTCTCTTCTCCTACCTCCTTTTCTCTCCCCACCCATCGACACATTCAACATTCCCCTTCTTTGCATAAGCACCTCTCCACATATATTTACGAGAAGAAATTAACACTTTTGCACGCATATCATGACACTAAGACCCCCTTTTCATTCTTTCTTTCTTTCTTTCTTCCTTTCTCTCTCTCTCTTCGCATTTGTGTCTCAACATAAATGTGAGGGACTGACAGAACAATGAGTCAACCGAGCGTCTTGCTGACCCATGTTTACGCGAGTCAAAGGTCATCGTTCCTCATTCAGCACTAGGTCAGCACGTTGCATGACAGGCCGTTGTATTATGTACGTGTGTGTGTGTGTGTGTGTGTGTGTGTGTGTGTGTGTGTGTGTGTGTGTGTGTGTGTGTGTGTGTGTGTGTGTGTGTGTGTGTGTGTGTGTGTGTGTGTGTGTGTGTATGCCGCTGTGTCTGTGTGTGTGTGTGTGCATATGCCGCTGTGTGTGTGTGTGTGAGTATGCGAGGTACGTGTTTGTATACAGGCACGCGTGTTCACATGTATGCACACGTGGGGTTGTGCAAACGACGTCGTGTGGCCTCCTAAGTGAGTATTGTTGCAGTTCGTGTTCTCTCCCGTGATCGCTACCTCGCTCCGTCACCTTTGTTTACACTCCGCTCTTGCAACTTCCCCCAGGCGCGTCTTCCAGTCGATAGTTTGCAATATTGTGATATTTTATCCGCTTTTACCATGTGCATCCCGATCGTTTGTTTGGCAGTGTTTGATATAGCAAGGTGCTCCGCTTGTCACTATTGTACAGAGAGAGAGATATTCCATGTAGTGCGTGATTACTCTGTGTTGCAAAGGGACTCACTATGCCCTGCGAATTTCGACGGCAAGCGAAATACCAAACTGTATCTTCTTGTAATCTATTTAATATTGTTTTACTGAATTTTGTCGCCCCGAAAGCAAACAAACAAACACTATAAAAGTATCGTAACATGCCATACGTGAATGTTTGTTGGTATTTTTAAATGTTTGTTTGGGAAGAGGCAATGTTTACCTTTCGACAATGCAGCGATACTTAACAGCGGCAGCCATAACTGCGCTCTCTTATTTTTCTATGATCGTTTTACTGATATGCTAGGGATAAATAAGTTGGAGGGTGAAGTTAGGAAGGTAGGGAGGAGGGAGGGAGGGAGCGATGGAGGGAGAGAGAGAGAATGAGGGAGGAAGGGAGAAAGGGAGAGAGGTAGGGGCGAGGAGGGAGGGGGAGGGAGAAGGGGAGGGGGGGAGGGGAAAGGGGAGGAAGAGGGAGAGGAAGAGAGGAAAAAAATTACAAGCTCAACTACTACAACTTTACCGCACAGACAACCTATCGCCATATCGATTTTTTATTTTATTTTTTTTTTTCTCTCTGATGAAGGTGGGCGTCGAAGTTGGGTTTGGGTCACGGGCGTAGGCGCAGTCGAGGGTGTGACCGGATGTTTGGGCGTGAAGCCGTGGAAGGTAAACATAGTTTAGGGTGATTTTTACCTATGTTATGCTAAACCCGAAGGGAGAAGAGGGGGGGATGAAAGGGAGATAGGGAGGGCGGCATGGAGGGAGGAGTGAGGGCAAAAAAGAGACAGAAAAAATAACACATATACATGCAAATACGTGTGTGTGTGTGTGTGTGTGTGTGTGTGTGTGTGTGTGTGTGTGTGTGTGTGTGTGTGTGTGTGTGTGTGTGTGTGTGTGTGTGTGTGTGTGTGCGCGTGCGTGCTAGTGAATGTGTGCTAGTGCTAGTGCGTGTGCGTATGCGTGTGCGTGTGTAGTGTGTAGATAGAGTGAGTGAGTAAGCGAGTGCGAGAGTGTATATTTCAATTTGCTCAACACATTTCTGTTATTCTAATTTTTTCACCTCTTTTTTTCCCCATTTCTTTGTTTCTACCTATCCATATTTCCCTAAATTCTTCGTTTTTTCTCTCCTTTAACCTAAACTCCTAAATATGGGAAAAAAGTACTTGAAAATCGTAATAAAGTGAAGTACACTTTATTTACGACGCGAAATACAACGGCAGCTCCTACTTGCTCTTGAGTGAAGAGAGACCCCTTTTGGTAAGGAAGTGAAGGAGAAAGGGAAGAGCAGAAGGGGGAAGAGGAGGAGGTGGAGGAGGACAGCGAGGAGTAGGGGGAGGAGGACGGGAAGGAGTAGGGGGAGGAGGAGGTGGAGGTGGAGGTGGAGGAGGAGGAAGGGAAGAAGGAGGAGGAGGAAGGGGAGAGGAAGGAGGAGGAAGAGGAGAGGGAGGAGGAAGGGGAGAGGGAGGAGGAGGAAGGGGAGAGGGAGGAGGAGGAAGGGGAGAGGGAGGAGGAGGAAGGAGAGAGCGAGGAGGGGGGGAAGGAGGAGGAGGAGGAGGAGGAGGAGGAGGAAGAGGAGAAGAGGGAGAAAGACGAGGAGGAGGAAGGGGAGAAGGAGAAGAAGGAAAGGGAGAAGGTGGAGGTGGTGGAGAAGGAGGAGGAGGAGGAGGAGGAGGGGTAGGTGGAAATGGAGGAGGAGGGGTAGGTGGGAATAGAGGAGAAGGATGAGGAAGAGGAATGGAAAGAAGGGAGGAGGAGGAGGAGGAGAGGAAAGAAGAAGAAGTAGGAGGAATATGACGACGAATCAAGGACTAAACTAAAGTTTCTTGAGTTACCCCGGACAAAACCGTTTTCTTTAACACGTTCTCTCTAACAGAAACAAAAATGTACACCGCCCGGATATCTCGAGGAACAACTATTATAATATTCACACACATGGATGGAAACCGAAATTCGCATGTAAATGAACATCAGCCTTTTCATATCTTAACCCGAGACTCTTCGTAGAAAACGCACTGAAACCTGAACATATTTCGTGTCATTCTGAGAGGAGTTATCAGGCACTCGTGTGGTTTTCGATGCCTTATATAGGGAGTCTAGAGCCTTTAAATTACGCACGGGAGGAGTTTTAAGTGCCTCGATTGTGTTTCTACTTTCCATATACAGCGCTGGGGTCGTGTTTGTATTCTGGTGATGGAAAGTCTGCACATCAAATATATAATAGAATGCGTTGTAAGATTAGCTTATTTTTTAAGGTCTGAAAGTGCAGCATAATTATTTTAAAACTAAAATAAAAGTAACGATGGTAAATTTAGACTGGTACTACAGATAGCAATTACACGTGTAAAAAAAAAATAGCAGTCTACTATTTAGACCAAAAAGGAAAAAAAAAGAACAATAGTCAAGCATCGCAACTTGCCAGTTAGTCTTTACTCAAATAATTATTCTTATTGTGGTGTTCTTTCTGCTATGCAAATAAACGATACAGCTTTAAATATCATGGACGCGACTGATGCAACAAACGAAGCCAAACCAGCACATCAGTATCGCGAAATTACCTAAAACAATTTTTTTTCTTTTTTGATCAGGAAAATCTTAAATTTACGAGAAAATAAACACGCGCGGTACCTCACGGTTAACACACGACCTAATCCCCTCTCACACAAAAAAAAAAAAAACACACAGCAATTCCATATCTACGAACAAACCGACCAAACACTACCAGAAACACCTGGGGTACATATTCTCGTGCTAAATAATAAATAACAGGCACTTACACCCTTAAGGGCAAAAAACAGGATCTTTCATTACATACC
>NC_091549.1:37517176-37522176 GCF_042767895.1 Penaeus vannamei
GCCTCGCCTCTTCGCCTTCCTCCTCCTCCTCCTCCTCCTCCTGCTCCTCCTCCAACTGTGCTTCAGAATGCCATCGTGGGCGGGGAGCGGCACGGTGGGGGAGGGCACACGGGCGTGGGGCGTGGGTGGGCCGTGCAGGTCTGTGGTCCCTTGTGCGAACTGTCACTCGCAGGAGTCAAAGGTGTTCCCTCTCTCGCGCACAATCAAGTTAATTCCTCTAACTTCCTGCTTTCTCCCAGTCAGCAGTAACTTGATTTAATTATTTCTTTTCTCTCATAGCAGTGAAACCTGTTTTTTTTTCCTTTTTACGGCGCCACTGAACTAAAATTCACTTTTTACATGTAGCGTTTGTGTAATTGCCTATGAAATAAACACAAATCAAAACAAATCAAGAAAATAATCCAGCGTTGAACCGAAAAAAAGTCAAATTTCGCAGATGAGTGACTATACGCAAAAACATATTCAATATAAAACACAAAAGAAGAATGAAAAAAATAGTAACAGTGTGTGTGTGTGTGTGTGTGTGTGTGTGTGTGTGTGTGTGTGTGTGTGTGTGTGTGTGTGTGTGTGTGTGTGTGTGTGTGTGAGAGAGAGAGAGAGAGAGAGAGAGAGAGAGAGAGAGAGAGAGAGAGAGAGAGAGAGAGAGAGAGAAAGAGAGAGGAAGAGAGAGAGAGGGGGAGAGAGGAAGAGAGAGGGGGAGAGAGAGAGAGAGAGAGAGAGAGAGAGAGAGAGAGAGAGAGAGAGAGAGAGAGAGAGAGAGAGAGAGAGAGAGAGAGAGAGAGAGAGAGAGACAGAGACAGAGAGAAAGAGAGAGAAGCAGAGAATAAAATGAGCAGACATCACACGCAAAAGAAAAGAAAAGAAAAAAACACACACAGACGATGCCACACGAAAGATCATCCCTCACCGTGACAAAGAAAAACGAACTGGAAGATAAACACATTTCCAAGAGAGAGAGAGAAAAAAGAGGAGAGGAAAACACCCCAAAGACCCGAGAAACAGACATGAAATATTGAGGACACGCGAATATCAAGGAAGAACAAGGAGGTGATTGATTACCAGTTTTCTGATCAAATGATATCAGCATTCGCCCCCTATGAATCATCCTCCAGACTATTACGGTTGAACTCGAAGCGACGAGGGAAAGGAAGAGGGAAAAAAGATGGTAGAGGAGGAGGAGGAGGAGGAGGAGGAGGAGGAGGAGGAGGAGGAGGAGGAAAGGAAGGTTTAGGAGGAGGGGAAGAAAGGGAAAGTGAAGGAGGAGGAGAAGGAGGAAGAAGAAGAAGAAGAAGAAGAGGAGGAGGAGGAGGAATGAAAGAGAAGAAAAAAAAACGAAAAAATAAGAATGGCAAGGAGAAAAAACTAAACACAACGACGATGACGATGAGGAACAGCAACGAAAAAAAGCCGTGAAAGAAAGCAAGTGGGCGGCCGACCCAGCCTCCTCGCGCCCGCCATCGCCCCTGCAGCTGACTGGTCGTGCTCTAGCGTGCATGCAACCTCCCCGACCTCATGTGAGCCCCATGAAATCGCATGCATAATCATGATACAGGGGCTTAGGTCTTTCCCTTCTGCGATGAACCCGTGCCCTCTTCGCATCTCTCTCTCCCCTCCCCCTTCCCTTCCCCTTCCCCCTCCCTTTTCCCTCCCCCCTCTCCTTCCCCTCACTTTACAATGACCCCTTAAGTGGCGTCATGCGACCCGGTTATTTCTCAAATGGTCGAGAATGATCGATGGTTGTACGTGACGAACGACCTTATCGTGCGGCATCTTACAAGCAGACGCAGTTCCTCATCCCCCGGGGACCGTGTGTGAATGACTGATACACTATCGCTCGCTGGGGAAGTGCGTACGTGGTGCGCATATATGTGTGCGTGTGCGTGTGTGGGGAGAGAGAGAGAGAGAGAGAGAGAGAGAGAGAGAGAGAGAGAGAGAGAGAGAGAGAGAGAGAGAGAGAGAAAGAGAGAGAGCGCAATAGTCTTGAAAATGAAGAGTGAGAAGCGTATCCGGCACTTAAGCTCTCAACATTGCATATCGCGTGTGTCCCTTCGAAATATATCTATTTTCATATCCTTTTTATGTGATGTTTTTTTTATAATATACTAACATGCTTCTTAGGCGATACATTTTGGTCCTTTTTAACTAGCACCGCAGTCCCTTTATGTACAACCGTTTTTTAGTGTTTCATTAATATGTGGGAGAATATTTTTTCTGAATTCTCCACCTCAATCAAGCACACAAAATTTTTCACACAACCACACATAACTCATCCACTCTCCTTTCACAAATATCATATCATCACCATCATCAACTTTATCATCATCCTTTCCATTATCACCAACATCAATATCACCATCAACCCCCTCCTCAACAATCAACATCATCACCAACATCATCATCATCAACATCAACGTTATCATCATCATCATCACCTCCACCACCCTCGTCCGGCCCGCCGTAATAACTCGCCCCCTTCGCCATCACCATCACTCGCCTCACCACCGCGATGTTTACCCCGATCTCCCTCCTCGTCCGCGCGGCGCTGAGTCAGGTCGCCGTCGGAAGCTCGTCGTTTACGCGAGGAAAGACGACGCGATACACAGTTTACGTCTCGGGTCCGCCGCACGCCGACGGGTCTCGCCCTCGTTGGCTCACTCCTTCGGCGACGGAGCTCGGGAATATTGGATGGGGGGCGAGGGAACGGGAGGGGGGAGGGGGGGCAGGGAATTAGATGGAGAGCGAGGGAAGGGGATGAGGGGGGGGGGTTAGTGAAGGAGGGGCGGGGAGGGGGAGGTGAGAGAGTGGAGGGAAGGGGGGAGGGAAAGGGTTGAGAAGGGAAAGGAATAAAGAGAGGGAAGGGGATGGAAGGGGAAGGGAGGGGAGAAGAGAAGGGCTAGATAAGATGCGGGTAAACAGAGAAAGGAGAAAAAGGGAAGAAGAACGAAGACAAGGTGAGGTGAAGTGAGGAGAGGAGGTAAACGGAAGGGTTCGACGTAGGAGGGGAATAAACAAGAGAGAAAAAAGAGTGAGGTGTAGAGGGGCGGGAGAGGAACGAAAGATGCTCGCCAGATTACGCAAACGGGCCGGGAGGAAGTTGGTGTGCGATGGCCTCTTATAAAGCGGAGGCGAGCAGGAGATCGTGAGCAAAAGAGGAGGAAATGACGCGAAGAAAAGAGAGGTAGAAGAAGAGCCGAGAGGGGGGGGGATTTGCCGGGAGGAGATTACAGTCTAATCTCATATAACGGTACTTTTCATGTCAGCATAAGAATTGATCGGAGTCCCTTGTTTCATAGACGTCAAGAGCGTATACAGATTGCCTTATCAGCTATAGCCTGCAGCTCGCCCGCTATTTCAATGATGATAAAATCTTAAAACAGGAGCAGAAGTAGTAGGAGTATAGTGGCAGCACCAGGAGCAGCAGCAGTAGCACCACCACCACCAGTAGTAGTAGTAGTGGCAGTAGTAGAAGTAGCAGTAGTAGCAGTAGTAGCAGTATAATGATGATGATAATGATGATGATGATGATTATGATTATGATTATGATTATGATGATGATGATGAAAATGATACAATGATAATAATAATAACAATAATAGTAATACTAATAATAATAATAATAACAAAAAATATATAATCCTCATCATAACAGTAACGATAATCATCATAATCATAACAATAATGAAAATAATAATAATAAAAAAAAATGTTAATAATAATAATAACAATAAAACTATGATCATAAACATAACAATAATGATGATGATGATAATAATAATAATAATAATAATAATAATAATAATAATAATAATAATAATAACAATAAAACATTATGATCAGTCACAAGAAACTCCCCAACATGAGGTCCCGCTGCGAGGCTTCCCCGGCCGCAGCGAGGCGGTGCAGCATGACAGCAGCGCAGCGGAGGGCGGCGGGGCGGCGGCGGCGGCGGGGCGGCCCCGCGGCCTGCACCCTGCATCGGGCACCCACCTCTACGCCACGGGTCATGCCAAGCTGGTTCGACCCTGCCGTTCGCAACGCACCTGTTCGTCGACGCCCGCCTCCCCCTGGCCCACTCCCGGATGTGGGCGCCCGTGCACACCCGCGGAGATTTACTCAAGATGTACGCGCCATCACGGAGGGTATTACTCACGCAGTCTGCTCTAACGAGCGGCAAGGAGCAAGCGGGGAAACACCATCATTTATTTCCCGGCCGATCGAGGGGTATGGATTGGCTCGCGCAAACGGCAACCCCAGTGCGCGTTTGGGGTTATTGGAGTTATTTCGGGAGGTTAACGCACGTCGACGGATTGAACCGGTTTATTTCGACAAGATCATTTTCTCATCTCCTTTTCGGAAGGATTTTTCCGCAATGGTCCGGGGCGGTACCATGAAATGGCAACTCCAAATCTGACCACTCTGTATTCTGATAGCACTCCATTTTCTATGTAATCACCACGTAGGGGAGACTAAGCGAATGACGGGCGAGGGCAGATGCGCCAAAATTGGGTGAAATAAGCACGGCGACCCTCTCATCGCAAAAAGCCCCGTCATGGAACAACTCAACGGCCGCCGATAAAAAATCTCGGGCTTCTGAAGCGAGCGGCTCGAAGCGGAGAGTAATTATACGAGGCGGCAACCCCGGCATGGCCGCCGCCGTCTCACAACCTTGGCTGGAATGTCTGCCGTCCAGCGTCGAACATCCGCAATATGTGGCCCTTCATCTGGGTGAAGAACATGAGTGACTCGAGTTTCTTGCTCTGCGAAGAGTAGGCTCGCCGAGACCCTCGTAACTCCAAGTGCATAATGGCTCTAAACTCACACTTTGGTGTTCTGTTTGAAGCTTCAATTAGTTAACGTTGAGAAAAGTGTCACTGGAAGCCGCAAAGAAGCTAGTGCGGGCGCAGGTGGAACAGCTTCACCGCAGGGATGCCCGCCGGAGGAGCAAGAACAAGCTACAGAGGACGTAAACACGGCTTGCAGATTAATTACCGCGGAGGATC
>NC_091549.1:37567445-37569945 GCF_042767895.1 Penaeus vannamei
TTCATTACCCAGTGACCTAGATTCCGCTAAAACGTAATCAATCACGAAGATTAAGAAGAAGAAGAAGAAGAAGATGATGAAGAAGAACAACAAGAAGGAGGACGAGGAGGAAAAAATAAAACACTAAAAAGTAAGAATTAAAAGTAAAAAAAAAAAAAAATGTATTCTCTACTGACGACGAAGCTACCTCTTCCTTATACTTAGCCATGTCTATAAGAAATTATCAGTGGTTCTTTTTAACCAAGATCACAGTGACCAGCTAAGAATCACTTATCCCCCCCCCCCCACTATCCCCACCTCTAACCCTATCCCACTTACTCCCACAAGGACTCCCTCCTTCCCTAAACACACTCTTTACACACCCTTCATTCTATCAACACACTCTTCGACTAAGCTATAAGGATGGCCGACGGTAGATAATATTGCGGAGACAACGAATCTCTAGAAAAAAAAAATATATGTATGTACAAAAAAAAAGCATATATACATACATATATATATATATATATATATATATATATATATATATATATATATATATATATTTCTTTAGAGAAATTTGAGAAGGACCGAAGCCATAGCTATGGGGGGGGGGGGGGGGACTTGAAGAAAACGTAACGTTAGGAGGCAAAAGTTGAAGAATATTGAAGCGAAAAGGTTATAAATTCTGACTTTATTTTCAGGTTAATGAGGAGACACGTAAAACAAGAAAAGGGAAGAGTGAGAAAAAATACATACAATTGCTCACATCATTACTATTGCTACTGTTAAGAGGGATTATTATTGAGAATGTCTAAACATTTTTTCCTTTCCTTTATCTTTTCTTTGTCGGATCCTTTCGGTGAGTAATAAATCAGTTATACGAAAGTTGAGTTTATTTTATAACCATAATTTCTGTAACGATTAAAAGGTACGTAGTCATAATCTAAATAAAATAGGATTTGTCCTTATTTCCCTACCAGGATAAATACTTTAACAAATACCTCCAACACGTCAGATCAAGAAGTAATGCACCTTTTTCCATAATGTTTAAAAAATGACATGGCACAAAGTTCTGTCACGACACAAATCCTAGATTAAAGGGAGGAATCGCGCGCACCTTGCAAGGATCTCCCCTCCGGCGGCTCCGTGCAACATGGCCGGTGCAACATGGACAGCAGCCTCTGCATGTTGATCCACGTGTTCGCCCCGAAACCGTGACGCACCCACGCTGATGCCCCGCCTTCGGATTGCGGCTTGGCTCATGCGCGCGCACGTCTCGACAGTGTGTCTTCCTTGGGATTACGGGCAATCCCTAGAACGATATGCGGCCCAAACGTCGATATTGAGTTTAGTTTCTATTTTTAGAATTTTCAAATATCAACTTCTTTTAGTGCTATCCATGAGTGTGTGTGTGTGTGTGTGTGTGTGTGTGTGTGTGTGTGTGTGTGTGTGTGTGTGTGTGTGTGTGTGTGTGTGTGTGTGTGTGTGTGTGTGTGTGTGTGAGCGCGCGCGCGTGCGAGTGTGTTCATCGCTTCTGCGACAGTGAAGAGAGAGGGACAGGCAGACATCCCAGCTTCCGGTATTACTTTCGCAGCCTCGGCCACCTCCGACGGGCATTCCCGGAACAATTTATGATCGGTAGCAGGTCGCGGAGAGAGCCATAAAAAATTCCATCGGCGAATTCGGGTTCAGCATCTCAGTTTCCAGTCATCCGCATCTATGATAACAAGTCGGGGCAGACCGGCCCTCTCCACGCCCCTGTCAAAAGGTCGATAAGCCCTAGATATAACCACGGGATCGTCGCCTTTGTGGCATGGACGTGGCTTAACCCTATCTCTCCGGTAGCGCGTGTAGTGTTATCGCGGGCTGAAACGGCTGAGTAAAGAGGCCGGGGCGGAGGTACTTCTAGGGCGCGCCCCTTCCTAAATGCTTCCTGCCTCCCTGATGTGAACTCCTGCCGCCGATCCCGTGTTTGTTTGTCGTTTTCCACCCCTCTAAAACAACAGATATATCTCTTTAACTTTCATTTTTCTAACTCGTCGGGTCAGTGTACTCTAAAGAAAAAAAATATATCTATGCACCATAACTGTTTAAAAATAACAAACAGACGGCGATAGTTGAAAAATAAAAGTCCTATATCGCTTATAAACGACAATTTTTAAAACATTTTTATGAGTAATTCTGCTCTTGAAAAAATGGGAATCTTGGGTTGTTTTGCTAAAGTTACATCTGCGTAAAATGCGTAAAAAATGTAAAAAAATCACAATCACCAAGAATCACAGTCAGATAAAGATCTAAATCTCCCTCCTTAGAAGCGGTTGCTCTCTGGCCTCTGAAGGTCAGAGATCAAATCGTTCTCCCTATTGGATGGAGGCAAAAAAATGTAATACAATATTCTTTGGGAAAATATCAAATAAACCACACAAAGATTTAGCTTTTCATATTTTTTGGTTTATTTCTAAGACCGAATGCCTGGTTATTCGAATACAAAATAGCATAACATGGCAAGAAAAAATCC
>NC_091549.1:37574945-37579945 GCF_042767895.1 Penaeus vannamei
GTAAAAATTATAGTCTTTAAATATTATTCCGAATATATCGAATAGCTTTTCCATGCAGAATTTTCAGAGAAAGAAGCCATCAAAATGGTTACAGAGAAGTAATTTAGCACTCAAAACAATTTAAGGATTAAATTAAATCTGGCAACTCATCTCTCCCAGCAGGGCACCTTTATCTATACAGACTTTTCTCTACGTACTTTTAAAAATCCTTTTCATAAATCTTCCTCAAAATCCTAAAACAATAATGAATTTAACATAATCTCAAAATGTTATCTCTTAATGATCCACAAGATAATATGTTTATCATCTGGTTACCGTATTTTATATCCGTGAACAAATTACAGGCATGTAGTTACTTGGGACAAAATGTACATCCCTTTGTTCTTCCCTTTATGGTGGCTGGTTTCACCCCGCTTTCCTTTGGGTTTTACTTTGAAAAAATAAACACTATTAGGAAAATGTCACATTCCACTCGAATGCCAGTAAGTGACATTCGGACATGACAAGAAAAATATTGAAAATATACCGAGAAAAAAAAAACAATCTTTTTTCCAAGCGTTTCAAGAATCCACAGGAGACGAAAAAAAGGGAAAGAAAAAACAAATTATATTTCCTCGGGCGAACCCTTCCTCTCCTCCGCCCAAGACACAAGATGGCGTGAACAAGGGGACTCGAGACGAATGCCTCGCCTCGCAACGCCGACTCCTTCCTCAGCCCCGGGGGCCTGCGGAGGGACAGCAGCCTCGCTCTCGCGGCTCTGGGTGGGGACGGAGGAAGGGGGGGGAGGGATGGGAGGGAAGTAGGGAGGAAGTAAGAAAGGGAAAAGGGAATGACACATACATACACAGGTGTACACAGACACATAAATATAAACAAATATAAATCTTTATGTATGTACGTATATACATACATACATATACATACACACAAGCGTACACACGCATACACATATATACATACACACAGAAACAGACATACATAAGTACATGCATAAATATATATATGTAAATATATATATATATATATATATATATATATATATATATATATATATATATATATGTATGTATATATATATATATATATATATATATATAATACGAAAGAGAGAGAGAGAGAGAGAGAGAGAGAGAGAGAGAGAGAGAGAGAGAGAGAGAGAGAGAGAGAGAGAGAGAGAGAGAGAGAGAGAGAGAGAGAGAGAGAGACCCAGGATGATAGCGATCGCCTTGGACAAACTGCCTTTCCCAAAATCCTATCAGCATATCCGCTTCTCCCATAATGATAGCCCTGCCGGTGTTCGTCTTCCCGAGAACTATTGGTAAAATCAGCTTTACGACATGTCTGGAGCCCAGGGGAGGAAAAAATATGTTTTTAAGTCTCGAGAAAAAAATCTGAAAACTTGCATTAAACATGGAAATCTTGGAGGTAAAAAGAAAAAAGAAACCTTTTTTATCCTTGTTTCTTTTCTTAATGAATACTTACCCTTCACGAAGGAAGAAAAGAAAAGGTATAAGGCAATATAACTATATATACATTAGATAAAGTAAAAATACTGTAATCCGAGCCAGCACTTCCCGTGTCCCTCGCCCCCTTTCCTCCCTTCCCCTCCCCTCCCCTCCCTCCCCTCGCCGTTCCCGAGGGCGGCGTCAGGAGGCAAGGCGAAGGTGAAGGTGCCACGCGCTGACCTCCCTTCACATAAAGTGTCAGGCGGCAGGTGTTCTCCTTCTTCCCTCGTGACGTCATCAACACACTCGTACATTCTTTCTCAAAACAACGACTTTTCCCTCCGCTGTCCTCCTTCCCTCCGTCCGCTTCCTTCTTTTTGTCTCGAGTTCCTCCCTTTCTCTGCCTTTCCTTGTCCTCTGGTCTTCTCTTTCTTTCACACATTTCTGTTTTTCTAATTATTTTCCTCATATTCTTCTTTCTTTCTTCTTATTCTCCTCCTGTTCTTCTTTCTTTCTCCTGCTGCGTCTTCTTCTTTTTGCTCCTCTCTCTTTGTCACTCTTTCCCTCTCCCTCTCCCATTCCCATTCCCTCTCCTTCTCCCACTCCAACTCCCTTTCCCTCTCCCTTTTTCCTCTTTTTCTTCCTCTTACCCTTCTTGCTCCTCCGCCTCTTCTCCTTTCCTCCCCATCCATCTCCACCTCCACCTCCTCCTTCGCGTGAGAAGATAGGGAGACTTTGGCGCGCTTTGTTCGTCGCTTACAAAAACAAAACGAAATGCCCGGTAGAGATTTTTCTTCCTATTTCTCTTCTTTCTTTATCAGTTATCCCTGATTCTTTCGCTTCCTGTTTTATCGGTGAAATGAGAATCATAGGTCATCATGAAATGTTTGTACAGAAGGTGAAATAAATGTATATTTGTATAAAAATTGTCAGAATCTCCGATGGAAAGGAAAGAAAAAAAGACAGCAAACGACGAAGAAAAGAATACAAAATAAAGAAAGGAAGCAGAAGAGAAAAGAGAAGGGGGTGAAGTATTGCACCGTCTTGCAAGAGAGGATAAATTTAGTGATATCTCTATCCTTGTGATTTACTCTGTACGCATAAAGTGCATGTGTGTATTTAGTCATAAATTTCGAAATTCTGAAAATCTTGCGAAAGGAAGACACGGAAAAACAGCACTTACAAAGAGCGCGAGTATTCCCGCCAGGTAAACAAAGGGCGGAACCAAGTAATAAATAATAAAGGAGATTTGGACTGAAGGATGTCTTCTTTGTATATGCTTAACTTTTCACTTTGGTCTTTTCACTTTGTTGAAAAAATCCGAAGCGACGGTAATGTCTTGGGACGAAATTCTGTTCTGCCTTTTATCCCGCTGTATCTTCCACATCCTTCCACCGGTGTTAGGAGATCTGGCCTTATCCTTGCTGCCGCGACCTCGGGATCTTAAGGATATTATAATGCCTCGACCCGGACCGAAGGGACTCATCAGGGATTTCGCTGAAGATTAAAGGACTCGGAGCATAGCAAAGGCCGAGACTCCCCTCCGCGCCCTGTCCGTCGCGCCTCCGTCTCGCTGACCCACGAAAGAAAACGTTACAGCCATGACGTCATCTCCCTTTCTCGTCATCCGCGGGGCTAAAACAAGATCAAAGCAAATTGCAAAAAGCGGAATGACATCACGGACTTCCATCAAGGACACGGAATTATATCACACATTTAACAAAGCGACGCAAGAAGAAGAAAGAAGGACGGCGCTGAAGAAGGAAGTTCCCAAGAAGTCACATCCGGACGAGAACGTTTACGCCACGAAGAAAACTTCCCTTTTCGGGCTGTCGTTCAGAAGCAGTCTAGAAGCAGGCGGTTTAGAAGAGACAGTCGCGGCGGTTGGTGATGCCAGGCTGCGGGACTCATCATGGCGACGACGACTTGTTCTGGGAGGTAAACAGACGACTGACGAATGACATGGTCTAAGGGCCTGGAGAAGGAGGAGGGGGGAGGAGCTTGGGGTAAAGGAGGAAGGATGAAGAGGAATAGCGAGGAGGAAGAAGAGCAACAGCGAGGAGGAAGAAGAGGAATTGCGAGGAGGAAGAAGAGAGGTAACAGGGGAGGGGGAGGAAAAGGAAAAGAAAAACTTTAAGAAAAGGAGGAATAAAAAAACTTATTCCTGGATTTTTTTTCTTGATATCCCTATCCTTAAATATTTCAACAAATACCTTTCCAGCCCCCATACCTAATGATACTATAATAACTGCCATAACCAACTTGGTTAACGAATATATACCCAGCAAATCAAAACCAACCATTTATAATTCTGAATAATATGTGCATTTCGTAATTAAATTCACGGCGATAAACGCACCCGAACTGAACGTATTCTATCGCACTCACAGTCGGCCTCGCGCACGCTGGCAGGTGAATCATCGTGTAGATTATGCAAATCCACGGCTATCTAATAAAACATTCCGATCAGCCTTTGAGACGGGAGCGAAATTTATTCAAATGGCGAATAAATTTTGTTTATCATCATTATCCTTAATAACGATAATAATCTATCATTTATTAATGACAACCTTGAGGCAACACCGGAAGACGCCTGCACCTGCAAACAAAAGCAAAAAGAAGAAAAAAAATCAACAATCTTTAACTTCCTGCACGTGGACCAAGGTTTGCCTCCTTAACTCTTCCTTCTTCCTGCCTTTCACTCCTTCGGTCATTTCTCTTCTCTTTTATCCATGTTTCATTCGTCTCATTCGTTATTCCATTACTAAGGTGTATTATCTTGTATATTCATCGCATATTTACGTCTATGACTATCCCTTTTTTCCTCTCTCTATTTTTCTCTTCATCCCCCCATGTTTTTTCTTCTACTCTTTCTATCTCATTTTTTCTTTCTTTCTTTCTTTCTTTTTCTTATTTCCTAATTTCTCTCTCTCTCTCTCTCTCTCTCTCTCTCTCTCTCTCTCTCTCTCTCTCTCTCTCTCTCTCTCTCTCTCTCTCTCTCTCTCTCTCTCTCTCTCTCTCTCTCTCCATTTCTAAATCGAAAATCCCCGCAGAAAAGCACAAAAAATTCCTAAAATAAACAGCTGTGTTTGCCCCCTCCCCCCCTCCCCGGTCCCGTTACCCCACCCCCCCGTCCGTCGATATGCGGAGGAGAAGGAGCAGGTTTGCAGACGCGGACGCCCGCCTCCCAAACACGGGCGAGAGACAATGCGTAGGATACATCCGCATGGGTGATCAAGGTGTAGATTGGTGAGCTGGGGCGGTGGGCGTCGGGTGGGGGTGGGAGAGGCGTGGTGGGCGTCGTGGGGTGGGAGAGGCGTGTTGGGCGTCGGGTGGGGGTGGGAGAGGCGTGGTGGGCGTCGTGGGGTGGGAGAGGCGTGGTGAGCGTGGGGTAGGTGTGGGGGAGGCGTATTGAGCGAGGAGTGGGTATAGGGTATGTGTGGGAGAGGTGAGGTGGGCGTCGGGTGGGGGTGGGAGAGGCGTGGTAGGTATGGAAGAGGCGTATTGAGCGTGGCGTGGGCGTGGGGTGGATAGAGGGTGGGTGTGGGAGAGGCG
>NC_091549.1:37594945-37604945 GCF_042767895.1 Penaeus vannamei
AGTGACGGACAGAAGCTGGCATCAGAGTGCCGCTAAGCTTCCCTTATTTGAATCCGCTGTCCCTCAGGAGATTAAGATTTGCAACATAAAACTGGCGGCGTCTGAATATTCGCCGAGTTTGGATTTTTTCTAATCGTTTTTCTTGTTTCGTTTCTTCATCTTTTTTTTTTGGGGGGAGGGGTTAATCATAGTGATCAATATCACTCTATCATTAATTCGTGTCGCAACTTTCAGATATGTGATCGTTAACTCACACTTGTGCCTTTGCAATAAGCATATTCTAATATGATAGAATCTCACTCCTTCTCCTTCCTCTCCTCTCTCTCTCTCTCTCCCTCTCCTTCTTTCTCTCCCTCACTCGCTCTCCCTTTCTCTCTCACTCGCTCTCCATCTCTCCCTCCCTCCCTCATTTTCTCTCCTCTCTCTCCCTCCTTCCCTTTATCCTTCTCTTCTCTCTCCCTCCCTCTCCTTTTCTACTTCTCTCCCTCCCTCACTCCCTCTCCTTCTCTCTCTCCCTCCCTCTCATCAAATTCCTCCTCCTTCTTCTCCATCACCTTACTTCTCCTTCGGGCTTCGGCATTTTCCATCCAGGCGGCTGCGACCTCGATTTCCGGCATCAGCAGTTCGGGGGCGTCCAGTCCACCCCTTTCGGGGAATCCAATTTCCTTTGCATATGCCTCTGGAGTCAATTATTTCTGTCCTTCGCTGTGTGTCTCCGTCTTTATCGCTATATTTTTGGTTTCTTTTCTTTGTCTCCGTCTGTGTGTTTGTTTGTTTTGTTTGTCTGTGTGTTTCTCTTTGTTTGTGTCTGACTGTCTGTTTGCTTGCTTGCCTGTCTACCTGTGTGTGTGTGTGTGTGTGTGTGTGTGTGTGTGTGTGTGTGTGTGTGTGTGTGTGTGTGTGTGTGTGTGTGTGTGTGTGTGTGTGTGTGTGTGTGTGTGTGTGTGTGTGTGTGTGTGTGCGTGCGTGTGTGTGCGTGTGCGTATTTCGATTTTTGATCCCTTTAACACAATCCTCTAAGGTACACGAATCAAAAAAAAAATCCACAGTAGAAACCGAGCCCTTCCTCTTTCCCCTTCCCCCCACCCATCCCACCCCACCCCATCCCACCCCCCTTTCCTCCTCGCACCCTCCCGCCCCATCCTTTATCCTCTCAATCCTCCTTCCTCTATCCTTTATCCTGACGTCACTTCCGGGTTATTCAGAAGTCCCAAAGCCCAGCGGGAGGAAGCGCCGAACGTGATGTCACTTTCACACTACCGGATAATCTCTTCAAAAGAACGGCCACATCAATCGGGAAATACGCGTGCAACATTTAGGGTAAGCATACAGGACAGAGCCTGGGGATGAACGGGACGTAATACGCGGGAGAGATACATGCAGCACGCGGAGAGAAACTCAATTACGCAATCGAGCACTGAGCTTTAACACAGAACACGCAGTATAACACGAAGGCGAAGCAATGGATAGGAAAACGCAATGCAAATACTGTAGCGTAGGGAGGGAATAAATATAACATAGGAAGCACAAATCTAAATACGAGCAATATAGCAAACACCCAACAAAGACAACGTAACACAGAGAGAAACTCACATCTCGCACAGGAATGGAGCACAAGGGGGATACATGCGTCCAACACATTCACATAACACATAAGAGAAACATACGGAGAATGCAACGCGAGGCATCCATATACGCAGCACAGACGGAACACACATGCAAGTGCTACGGACAAACATACAAGGCTTAAGATAAACATTCATATATCACAAGACAAGTATAAGTGGCTGTGCATTACAAAGGTACTACAGATGTTACTAAGGAGACCCACATACTCTGCGCATATGATGCATCTTATAAATGAGTAACTTTGGCTTTTATGTGTTTCGATTTTCATTGCTGTAATATTGCTATTTATTACCTTTGTATTTTTTTAATTGCATTTCTGAAAAGCATAAGAAAAAATATATGATTATTATATAAAAGTCGCAGTTGTTAACGTTCCGAGATTGATCTATGATTGATAATGAAATACATAATGCAACATTTTACAAACGAACCAGGACACAATTAAGGACATGGCTAATTTAACGATTACCGGTAGCACAAAAAGTACATAATCAAATAATTATACTTATAAAAAACAATATGTCAACTCCGATAAAGTTAGATCGCAAATTTTAATCAAAGAAAAAAATGTGGAGAGGTTTAAGTAAAAAGAGAGGCGAAGGGACGGTGAGGAAGTGGAGAAGAAGGAGGGATAGAAAATGAAGAGGAGGAGGCAAAGGAAGGAGAAGAGGATGATGATGATGATGATGATGATAGTGGTGGTGGTGATGATAATGATGATGGTGAAAAAATTGTGAAAATGGTAATGAAATAGTCGATGGCAACAAAAATAAGAAACGAATACAGAGAGGTGGAGAAGGTGGAAGTGGTCATGAAGAAGAAGAAAGAAGATAATGATATTGATAATGGTGATGCTGATGAATATGATGAATGATGATGAAAAAATGGTGAAAATAGTAATAAAATGGATGAAGGCAACAAAAACATGACACGGTTGCAGAGGGGAGGAGAAGAAGAAGAAGAAGAAAAGAAGAAAGAACGAAAGAAGAAGGAAGAGGCGTAAAATAACGGCAAGAAAAGTGGCTCGGCTCGCAGGAGAGGATGAGGGGAGAGGGGAGTGGGGGGGGGCAAGGTACAGCACTCCCGCTGCGTCAGTTTTAATAATCACTCCCCGAACCTAAAACCAACGGATGTGATTTGGCACCTTTGTAATGGGACGTCCATCGGGGAGGTGGTCGAGCAGAGTTCCTGACGGCCCCCTCTTGGGAGTGAGGGAGCGGGTGGGTCAGTGAGTAAGTGAGTGGGTGGGCGAGTGAGTGAGAGGATGGGTGAGCGAGTGAGTGGGTGGGTGGGTGGGTGGGTGGGTGGGTGAGTGAGTGAGTGAGTGAGTGAGTGAGTGAGTGAGTGAGTGAGTGAGTGAGCGAACGAACGACTATGTGGGTGTGAGTGAATGAGTAAGAATGTGGGTGAGTGTGTGCGTTTGTGTGTGTGCGCGCTTGTATACGTATGTGTAGATAGGTAGACAGAGAGAGAACGAGCGAGCGAAAGCGAAAGCGAAAGCGAAAGAGAGAGAGCGAGAGAGAGAGAGAGAGATAGAGAGAGAGAGAGAGAGAGAGAGAGAGAGAGAGAGAGAGAGAGAGAGAGAGAGAGAGAGAGAGAGAGAGAGAGAGAGAGAGAGAGAGAGAGAGAGAGAGAGAGAGAGAGAAGAAAGAAAGGGAGAGAGAGAGAGATTAAGATAAGAAAGAAAGAGAGAAAGAAAAAAGACAAGCGAGAAGGTAAGAAAGAACGAGAGCAAGAAAAGACCCAAGAGACGAAACACCTCGCATGCCTTGTTTGCGTATGACCCCAACTATGCATGCGTCAATTCCGTTGATCTCATGCGTCCCTCATTTTTTTCTCTCCGCTTTTTCTCCTCCTCCTCCCCCGTCCGCCGAAACGCTTCGTTAGAGAGGAGCAAATCAGGCACGAACGAAAACCAAAGGGTCGCTCGCAACTCTCTCCTCCGCGTGAGCTTTCCGAGGAGCCGTGTTTTGGCCGCCGCGACCCGCCTCGTTACGCGGTCGGGTGGCCGGGGCGTTCCCTTGGCCCCTGCTCGCTCCCTCCCATGCCCCGCAAACCCAGTGCCCTGCCTCTGCCCCTACTCCTACCTTTGCCTTACCCTCTACCTTTTCCCCTACTCCTACTCCCTACCCCTACCTCTACCCCTACTCCTACCCTTGCCTCACCCTCTACCTATTCTCCTACTCCTACTCCCTACCCCTACTCCTACCCTTGCCTTACCCTCTTTCCCTACTCCTGCTCTCTACCCCTACTTACTCCTACCCTTGCCTTACCCTTTACCCCTACCCCTATGCTGCCTCCGCCCCATATTCTGCTCTTTCCCTACATCTATCCCTGTCTTTATCCAACTCTATACTTGACCCTGATCCTGAACCAACCTTTCTCCCTCTCTTCTTTTTCAGGACATATTTAGGCTGGCTAAATTTTCCTTTTGTTCAGTCTTTCACTTTCTCTTCCTTCTCTCTCCTTTCTATGTGTCTTTACCTGCCACTTTCCTTCCTTGAACCCCCTTTCTCCTCCTCCTCCTCCTTTATTCCTTCCTTTTTTCCTTCCTTTCTTACTACCCGACCCCTCCCGACCTTCCTCCCCCTTCTCCAATTTAGCATAACTTTACTAAAGCACAAAACGCGCGTGTTTACCTCATGCATCACTGTTATTCAAGCTTGCAAAGCAGAAGCAGACGTCAGCCACATGGGGTACGTGTGTACACAGACGAGTGTAATGAATAAATCATGTAAACACTCATGCGCAAGATATATGTTCTTGCAGGTGTGTCTAACAAGGTTACAATCATAATCAAGCATACAGATGTTTGCTGTTAAAAGACAAGGACATGAGATACTGATTACATAGTATGAACTAGTCGTTAAGAGGCAAGGACATGAGATACTGATTACGATGGTATGAACTGCAGTACAGGGGTGAGAATAGATGTCAGGTTTATGTGGAAGTGGGGGCAATGCTACAGGAGGTCTGAGGGTGGTAGGCTGTCCAAAGTGTTCACTGGGATGGAAGACAGTCGACATGCAGCTGAACATACGGAAGGGCCACTGAATTAATGGTTCTTTAGTGGATAAATCGTATTGTAAATTGCCCCAAGTATATAAAAAAAATATATTGCAGTGTCTCCTGATGGATGAACATTTCTGGAGCATCTCATCAAGTAGAAGCATCTACGAAAGAAAGGTTCTTGAAGTGGATGAACCGGTGTAGCAATCACTGACGGACAGAAGAGCCAGCGGAGCATTGGTTATACAGGTGGACGACCCATGTAGTAGCTGACAAAGAGGACGGGCCGCAGGAGCAGCAGCTGAGGAGACAGAGTGACTCACTGTCGTAGCAGCCACTCAAGATGGACGAACCAGCGACAGTAGTTGTCCAGATGGCAGATACAACGCGGCCATGCGCACACACGAACGTCTACCCCATGACACTGACACCGCAGCCCGGCCAGCATGATTTGAATGACAACATCCCGATTAGGACGTTTTTGCGCTCCGTCTGGTCCGTAGACGGTAACCGGAGCGGCCGGGCGATCAGCGGTAACCTGAGCGGCCATATCTGAGCGCCCATCTTGGTCCTGATTGACACCTGCTATGGCATATGTCACTGCTTAATGGAGATGTCTTGTACTATGTACGTTGTTCATGCTCTAGAACATCTGTCCTAACGGGATGTTTGCACACCTCGTAGTTTGTTTTCATTGTATTTTTTTTCTAAAAAGTTATTTTTTGATCAACTAAATTGATTTATTTGCGAGTCTATGGTTGTAAACGAAGGACATACATACAAGAGTAGGTGAACTGTAAAAAACGCAATCATTATCTAAAAACACATACAGGCAAAACCCCACCATCCCCGCTTAAGCCTGACCGCCGTGAGTAAGCGTCCCTAAATACAAATCAGCAATTCCTTTCTGTCCATACGATTATTCCCAGTACATCAAGCGATTCGTTATACCTCTTGATAGCATGCAGCCGCTGCCTAGTTATCGAGTCGTGGCGATAAAGAGACGATTCTGCAAGAGATTACTCAAGTGCAGTTGAAACATCGCGAGACCTTGGGAAATTACAAACAGGAGATGTGGATAAATGCAATTTCTAAATCCTTATAAAATATACTTTCTAGAGAAGAAAAAAGTATTGTTACTCCTAAATCCAAACATACATAAATGAAAAAGAAAATAGCCACAATGAGAACTGATTGTGGCTATTTTCATTTTTGTGTACACGTTAATGTGTTTATGCTTGTGTTACACACATATAAATACGCACGCACAGGCACACGCACACGCACACACATACGCACACACATACGCACACATTCCATCTCGCCCTCATCACAGCGTGTTACAGCCAACCCGTATCATTTACAATAGAACTCGAACAAGCGCAACGCCACCTCGGTCGAAACTACAGTGGAACGAGATGGAAAAAACGACCCAACGGCCCCTCGACCCCACAGGTCACCTAAGGTCGTTCTCCGAATTATCTCCAAGTGATAGACGGGTCTGACGGCCACGTGTCACTTCGGTCGGAACTCACAATGGCGGCGTAATGACCGTCGACCATCGAGCGTAAGGACGGAGCGCGCTGTGTCATCGCGTCGATCTGGGCCGGCGGCGGCGACGACGGGGCAGCCGATCACTTGCTGCTGACGAAGGCCCAATTAAGTGGCCTTTGTCATGCAGGCCCAGTGCCTCGTGCACGTGACTGGGCGTGCTGGAAAGACTGGTATTCAAACACAGAATAACCGACAGAATACATTGGCAGTGTCATGATACTGGAATGGCGGTTTGGAAATCACGTACCATTACCATTAAGTTATGTCTCCTGAATACGATGCACACTGGTCTTGGATGCGTGAAAGCTGTGATGAAGTGTCACTGCATATGACAGCCACTGCAGATGTTCACTGTGGTCGATATCAAATGATTGGCCATTTTGTTTGCATGTAAAATGCAAAAGTTATATACATACGTAACTATCTACCTACCTACCTACATTCATACATACATACATATATAGATAGATAGATAAATAAAAACACATGTATATGTACGTGTGTGCACATATACATATATATATATATATATATATATATATATATATATATATATATATATATATATACATATATATACATATATATATATATATATACATACATATATAAATACATATATAAATACATATATATATATATATATATATATATAAATATATATATATATATACATATATATATACATATATATATAATATATATATATATACATATATATATATATATATATATATATATATATATATATATATATATATATATGTATGTATGTGTATGTGTGTGTGTGTGTGTGTTAGAGCGCGCGCGCGCGAGTTCGTGTGAGTGTGTGTTCCATATCTGTGTATCCGTATAAAAGAAGAAACAAAGGGTCACGATTTCACATATCGCCAAACTAATTCCCCATATAAACTAACATGCAAAGTAGACACAAGTACACATACCAAAACACCAACAAAGAAATCGTGACCAACCGCAGTAAGTGAAAAACGTTGCAGATCCATTAGATAAACTCTTGCTCTCTCATAAAGGCGCAACAGATAACAAAGGAACCAAAAGAAATTCCTCGGATATTTAGACGACAATAAATATATATTAGCAGGAAAAATATGAAAAAAGTACATGATACACCATCAGTATCGACACCAGCGACACCATTATTACATTTTTTACCAGCAGCAAAATCACCATCACCATACAAACGAAACCTATAAGGAAAACCACTTGGGATATAATAAAGATCACAAAACAAGAAAAGAGAAAATTCGAGAAGAGAATAGCACTCCACTGTCCATTCTACCCCAAACAACACGGGAAAAGGCCATACAAACCCTCACAAAAACAGTAATCTCGGAGGTTCTGTCACAATCTGACCACAACAGTCTATTCCGCCGTCCTTCCCTTGCCCTCCCCTCCCCCTCCCCCATCACTTCGCCCTCTCCTACCCCTCCCCCTCTTCATTTTGCCCGCTCCTTCTCTTCCCCTTGCCCCTTCATTTTTCCTTCTCCTTCCGCTCCTCTTGCATTTGCATTTCCCTTTTATCTTCCTCCTCATTTCTCCTAATTCTTCCCCTCCCCTCCTCTTTGCCCTTCATCTCCCTCTCTCCTTCCCCTCATTTCTCCCTCTCCTTGCCCTCCCTTCCCCTTGCCCCTTCATTTCCCCCTCTTCCTTCCCCTCCCTTTGCCCTCTCCTTCCCCTTCCCCTACCTTTGCCCTCTTCTTCTTCTTCCCCTCCCTTTGCCCTTCACTTCCCCCCCATTTCTCCTAATCCTTGCTCTCCCCTCCCTTTGCCCCATCCTTTCCCCCTCTCGTTCCCCTTCCCCCTTCATTTCCCCCTCTCCTTCCCTTCCCACTGCCCCTTCGTCTCTCTCTCTCCTTCCCCTCTCCCCCTCCCCTTCCCTTCCCCTTGCCCCTTAACTTCCCCTCCTCCTCCCCCCCCTCACCCCACAGCACTCTTCACGGACAGACACGCTCGCGAACGGTTCAGCCGAAGAAAATTGGTAATCACGTGTCAGGTGTCACATTCTACTGTGCCATGACACGTTTTCCCTTTTAGTTTCACTTCGCGAATAAGAGTTTTAGAAGAAGACAATTACAACCCTCTCTCTCTCAAACAAAACTGCTATGATATTTAGATCATTATTCATCGTTGTTTTTATTTCGGTTACTACAAATTAGATGATAAATATTGCATTTTGTACTATCACGACATGCGTTCCATTCCGTCGAATCATTATCCACCTTGAGCCTCCTTCCAGCAAAGAGAAAACATTCCGTAAAATCCGTATTTATTTCATCTTACAACCAACAAATGTCTCGAATATCCTTCATATAATCCTTAAAATCTTCCAAGGTTCTTTGAGTGAATGCGATCGTTCGAGCCTCTGATTGCCGAGGTCTGTGAGCGGATGTTGATCTTAGTCCACTCCCAGCATCACGCCGAAGACTTTTGGTATATATATATATATATATATATATATATATATATATATATATATATATATATATATATATATGTGTGTGTGTGTGTGTGTGTGTGTGTGTGTGTGTGTGTGTGTGTGTGTGTAAGAGAAGTACACCAACTAAATTTCCTTTTCACACAGACACACAGACACACAGACATACAGACACACAGACACACAGACACACACACACACACACACACACACACACACACACACACACACATACACACACACCAGTTCCTTTTCCAAAACAGTGAAATTTGGTTTGGGGACTTTTTCAGTGTCGAGGTAATGCCTTACCTCAACATCCTTTTCACCCTCTCCCCCTTAGCCTCACCCCCAACCAACCCTTCCCCCCACCCCAACCCCTCTCTCCTCAACCTCCCCTTCATGTGTCTGTTCCAGCGCCCCACGCAGCTATGAATGATGAATGTATGAATAAATTCCGCCATAATCTTGGGTAATCCCTATATATGTACATCCAACCCTGACCTCCCCGACGCCGAGCCCAGGAGGAAGGTCACGGCCAGAGGTCATGTCGGCGTTCGTGACTTACAGGACGAAAACTTTTGAAAGGGGGGGGAGAGCACAGAAAGATAGAAAGGGAGATAGAGAGCGATAAAAGCCACGAATAAAACAAAGAAAATTAATAACAATAATAAAATCTACAATACTAAATCCACCAAAATAAAATCTACCAAAAAAGCGATACCCATAAAACAAACAAACCAAACCAAATACGAAAAGAAAGAAAAGAAAAGAAACAACAAAAAAGAAAAAAATACACCTTAAAAGACAAGAACAAACGCAAAGAACTAACAGCTTCGTCGTCTGAGTGCGAGGGAGTCTAATGTTCGGTGTCGTGGGTGGCCCTACGATGCCACGGCCGCGATAACCGGTGTGTCAGATGTGCCACTCGTACGTTGAATGGGCAATTGGATACTGGGGATCCCTAATGGCTGTGATTCGGACGTGCGTGCGTGCGTGCGTGCGTGTGTGTGCAGAAGAGGGGGTGGGTGTGTTTATAATACCTCTCTCCCTAGTCTCACTGACAATAATCATGACAATCCACTCTTGAAAATAAAAAAACATATTATCTTACAATCAATCCACTATTCACCTGCAAAACACCAGCACGAGTGACAGCCAAAATAAACCCAAAAAGAACACATCACCCGAATGACACCGCCCCTCCCCTTCCCCTCACCCACCCTTGCCTTCCATCCCTTCTCCCACTCCCTTCTATTTCCTTCTACTCCACCCGGGCTATTATTACTCCAGGATAATTACGCCAAGCCGCGGGGTCGACCACGGCCAGCGAGACGGTAGTTCGGACTACGCTGG
>NC_091549.1:37607445-37617445 GCF_042767895.1 Penaeus vannamei
ACGATCGATTATTTTAGGATGGCCCTAATCAACACTAATCGAAATCAGCCTCTGTCATTAGGCTGCAGAAACACAGATTGAAAAGAAACTCCGGAATTTTACCTCCCCCTCTTCCCCGTTATCCCCTCTCGTCTCTTCCTTTACCTTCACTATCTCTTCTTTTCCTTCCCTACCCCCTTCTTTTTCTTATTCACTTTCCCTCTCCCTGTACTCTACTTGTTATCTCCCTCTCCCTCCCAGTCTCCTCTCTCTCCTTCTCCCTCTCTTCTTAAATTCCTCTTCTCCCCTCTTTCTATATCCCCTCTTACTTTCACAATCACTCACTCTCCCTTCTCTTTCTCTAACCTTCCTCTATCGCTCTTACTCTCTATGTACATCCTCCTTCCAATTGTTTTTCCTTTCCATCTACCCTCACTCTCCCTCCCTTTCCCACTCACTCTCACCCTCCCTCCAACCCTTCCCTACTCACTCCCACTCCCTCCAACCCTTTCCCACTCAGCCCCACTCCCTCCAACCCTTCCCTACTCACTCCCACTCCCTCCAACCCTTCCCCACTCACTCCAACCCTTTCCCACTCAGCCGCACTCCCTCCAACCCTTTCCCATTCACTCCCACTGCCTCCAACCCTTTCCCATACACTCCCACTCCCTCCAACCCTCTCCCACACACCCTCACTCCTTCTCACTCTCCCTCCATCCCTCTCCTATTCATTCTACCCCCTTTTTATCCCTCTCTGCCACCTCCCATCCCTCTCCACTCAGCTCACCTGGCGTTCCAACCTCGGACATTATACCTCATGTTACCCGACTATGGCGTAACGTTTATGTGACGCGGACAAATTTATCGATAATTCCCGAACCTGTTAAGTGTTAGCTAATTTGCATATGGGCGGGTGGGTTAGGCTGTCTCCCGTTACAGCGAGTGGTCTTTCGATTTTTTTTTTTCTTTACAAAGGCAAGAAGGCAATCAGAGAGAGATAAAGAGACAGTGTGGAAAAAACAGAGAGAGAGAGAGAGAGAGAGAGAGAGAGAGAGAGAGAGAGAGAGAGAGAGAGAGAGAGAGAGAGAGAGAGAGAGAGAGAGAGAGAGAGAGAGAGAGAGAGAGTTAAACACCGAATTCTACATTTCAACTACGTTCTAAATCATGCTGGCAACAGACATCACACACAGCGCGTCACATACAAACTACACAACCACCATTCAAACGCAACAACCCCATCACCACCACACCGATCATCACCCCCTCATCACAAAACTCACCACCTCCATCACACTAGCTCTCACTCATCAAAAACTCATCTTTTCGTATATAACCGTGATGACTGCGATTACCATTCCTCATCATCAAGCTGAGGTAATTATCTACCATAATTACAAATCCAGGCATATTAACAGCTAATGAGAATCCGTGTTTTATGCAACACTCATAAGTCCCTCATAAGTCTACGAAGGCGCTCGGTCGACGGTAATGAGGGCACGCATGAACGCAGGTCCTTATGACTGCAATTAAAACAAAACACGTAAACAAAATCTCCGCCCCGTGTTTTATAAAAGCGAGAGCCAGTAAAATAAGATCCAAGTTTATTCGAACAGGACAACAGATCTACGAAAAATGGCTACATAAAACTACAAAATCATGAGAAGCCGTAAAACTACACAGGACAGCGGCGCTCCTCCATCGTCGGCAGAAAGGCCATCAATAACCGGCTCAACTGAATTATCCGTGTGTCTTGTTCTCCTCCGAAACACCAACAGAAAACGGACACCGCCAAAGAAAATGGAAAATAAAATATCTTCGGATAAAAAAGTTTATTTTTTCTGCTTTTTCGTCCTCTTCTGATTTATATTATTTGTTATCCATAAATAAAACGCCGATCGCTGCGGTAGATCTTGTAAGAAGAAGCAAAACGAAAGAGCGGAATATGGAGTAGTGTGTGCGCGTGTGTTTATATATACAAATATATACATATACATACATACATACATACATACATATATATATATATATATTACACATATATGTATGTATATATGTGTATATGTATGTATATATACATATATATATATATATATATATATATATATATATATATATATATATATACACACACACACACATACGTATAAAGATATATATACATATATATATATATATATATATATATATATATATATATATATATATATATATATATATATATATATACATGCCACGGCGGGCATCCCTCAAGCCAGACAAATGACCAGTACCTCGGAAAACACGCGAGCGCATTCCCTCCGCCAAGCCTTTCTCCACCTAATTTGTCAAGGGGTTCTCCGCCCCGCCTCCGCCTAGGCCTGCCTCCTCGGTAGGCCTACCCCGAGGACCAGCCTACCCTCGCCCAGCCTACCCTCTTTGTTTATCTCGCGGGCCGGCTCACAGGGCCCCGTGTGGTCACTGCGGTCAGGGGAATGTGTGTCTTTTTCGAGCCTGACATGGAGAACGGGAGGGAGGAAGGGAGGGGAGAGGGGGGAGGAAGGGAAGGGGGGAGGGGGTTACCCTCTTAGTGGTTGTGCGCTCGGGAGGGTTGGGCTTTGTGCTTGAGTATTTTTTACTCTATTTTTTATTCATCTTCATTTTTTATCTCTTTTTTGTGTGTTTGCGTATTATCTCTGTACCGTATCTTATGCTATTCTCTCTCTTTTTCTCCCTTTACTTTTCCTTTTTCTCTTTGCGTTTTTCTTTTTCTCTCTCTCCTCATAACTACAAGCGGTGATGTTGCTACTGTTACTATCCTTTTTTATTAATACTATAAATCTATAACAATTATTATAATCCTCATAATTGTCCCTTGAGACGTCCCCCTCATTTGCCCATTTAACTATTTTGTCATTCCCTCTTCGGTATTAAAATATTCTCTCCTGCACTTGTTCCTTTTTTTGTTCTTTTCCTTATGTCCACAAACGAGGGTCCGCCCCCCCCCCCCTCTGCCCTTACCCTATAGCCCCATAAACCTATCAAGTTCAAGTGGAAGCATTAGTCCTTTCACTGCATTTTTGTTCCGTGTGAACCCTTTCGCTATAACCCATATTTGCCTATGCTGAAGAAAGAATACATTTCTGAAGAATTCACTTTTGCTGTAAGTGTTGGTTAAATTTCTGTTAAAAAAAGTTAGCGTAAAGGCAAAGTCGCAAGTCAAATACAAAATCGATTCATTTTCTTTTATTCTCCACAGTATTTCTTTCTCTCTTTGCTATCAAAGAAGAGTGCCATCTTTACGACTCAAAAGCTCACGACGCATCACCTACGGGTTACCAGGTCGCAGCGAGTACCAACACTTCAAGGGGTGTCAGCTATCACCCTCCGGTCGCGGGGTCGAAGCCAGTACCAACACTTCAGGAAATCTCTGCTATCAGTCACGACGCACGTGTAGCTTGAGTAGTACTGAGTTACAGTGTGTACTTGGAGTGTTCGGAGTTACAGTGCGTACTTGAGGTACGGAGAGATGGAGAGTTACAGTGTGCACGTGTTCGAGTTACAGCGCGCTCAATGTGTATGTGCTGAGTTATAGTGTGTATAGTGGGTGATGTTCAGAGCACACTTGAAGTATATAGTTATAATTATGTGGATGTTATGCTAGATAAGATTGTATATACAAGCAATTCATATATCCAGTTCAAAATGGATATTAGATATATATTCAAGTATAGTATGCATATATAGCTTGAACTATATATGCATATTTAGTTATACTATCTACGTGTAGTGAGCACTCCTCGTACTAGTGCCCATATATAAAAATAACTTGTCGTTGCCAACATAGCAGTAGGCATTATAGTAAACATTTAACAAATCTCAATCCAGCTGAAATGCAGACAGGCAATTTTACGAAAACCTCGCATCGTATCGTTCTCGGCTACACAGGCTTCTTACCCGAGGCTGACACTGGGTAACGTAAGAACGCAAAATATGGCGTACTTAAGCTTAAGCATTTGCCAGTTTTGGAAGGTAGAGATTTCCATGGCATTTACTTTTTTGAAAAGGGGGGGAGGCAAATGTTGCAAATTAAACCCGTGCATTGTTAGGGTCAGAGGCTCAAGGGTTTCAGATTTCCTTGATTAAAGAGTAACGCACACTTGCTTACGTCGCAGATGCTTAGGGTTAAGAGAGTCTTGTGTTGCAATCGTGTTTGGCTGAAGGATAATGTTGCAACGGTGTTTTAGTAGCGGTTTGGATGTTGCACGCCGGGAGAATGGGAAACTTTAGTTGAGAAGACTGGATATAAATCTGACTTTCTGAAGTACCAAGACGTGGGTGAAACAGACGAGGCTGGGGGGGGGTTGGGGGGGGGTTATACTGCAGCCGGAGGAGATGGGAGAAAGGGGGAAAGAAGGAGGAGAAGGGAAAAGGAAGGGGATATGGAGGAGGAGGGGGTAATGGGGGGAGGAAGAGGAGGAGATAGAAGCAGAAGAAGAAGAAGAAGAGAAGTAGGAGGAGGAGGAGAAGGAGGAAGAAAGAGAGGAGAAAGTGACGTAGAAAATAGAGCAGAAAAAGGAGAAAGAGGAAGAAGAACTAGAATCAAAAGATTATGCAACTGTGGAAGATGAAAACAGAAACAGAAAAAAGTTTAACCAGATCTTAAAAAAAGAAACGCCACATCCGGCCAACAAGCGTATTGATCTACAATCGTAGCATTTCCACAATTAGCATGTGTGTAAGTGTGTGTGTGTATGTATGTGTATGTGTGTGTCTACGTATGTATGTGTGTGTGTGTACGTATGTATGTGTGTGTGTATATATGTGTGTGTGTATACATGTGTGTGTGTGTGTGTGTGTGTGTGTGTGTGTGTGTGTGTGTGTGTGTGTGTGTGTGTGTGTGTGAGAGAGAGAGAGAGAGAGAGAGAGAGAGAGAGAGAGAGAGAGAGAGAGAGAGAGAGAGAGAGAGAGAGAGAGAGAGAGAGAGAGAGAGAGAGAGAGAGAGAGAGAGAGAGAGAGAGAGAGAGAGAGAGAGAGAGAGAGAGAGAGAGAGAGAGAGAGAGAGAGAGAGAGAGAGAGAGAGAGAGAAAGTAATAATGATGTGTTGAATAAACAGCATGAGAAAGTGTAGACAGATAAACACAAATCAAACTTGATAAATTATAATTAAAATGATTAGAAATACCATAACGAAAGAATAATAAAGATTGATAAAAAATAAATGAAACGAGAAAAAGAGGAAGAATCAGATAAACAAATACAAAAGAGACACGGAAATGAGATGATGATAATCTGCGGAATAAGGAAATATAACCAGAAATGAGATTAATGAAGTGACATCCTCATGAGTGAAGCTTTCCATAAGATTTCGCATTTGTGTTTCATATCATATCGTTACGAAGGATTAATTTGGTGGAAAAATTACATACAATTATAATAAGAGTAATGGTGATGGATACGTAAATTGAATAAGGATAAATAGAAAAGGAAGGAGAAGAAATATGAAAATACAAAGGTAAATGATGATGATTTAGTAAAACCAATGATACAACGGAGAAAAAAATAAAGATAAATAAGACAAATGATTATGGTGATTATGATGATGATGATGATGATTATGATGATAATGATGGTGGTGGTGATAATGATGGTGACGATGACGATGATGGTGGTGTGCTGATGATGTCGTGGTGACTGAGATGATTAATGATATAAAGAAACACTACAAATAAATCATACTATGGAAGATATCAACAATGATAAATATGAAGATAGTCGTTATGGAAAAAAAATCTAAAAATATATATACATAATCATTCCCAAAAGTGAACAGCAAACCACCTTCCAGAAACCAACGCCCGCGGCCCGCAATCGCGTGACCTCCCGCACTGCAAGCAAACAAGCGGCGAACAGGGGAGGGGGAGGGAGAGGGGGGTGCAACCGGCCATGCTCGGGGCGTGAGAGACGAGGACTCCGCAGCGCCCGTGACATAAGAGCGTCTGGCAGGGGCGTCCCGGTACACACGTGGCGGCCACTTGGATGATTTACGGGCGGGCTGCGGGCGTGGGCGGGATTCTACATCGGCCGGGAGATACTGCGCGATCCTCTGGTGTCGCTTTGTCTCTGTCTTGCTCTCTCCGTCTTCGTGTCTGGCTCATTCTGGTTCGGGGTGTCTCGGTTTTTGGCTCGCTATTTTTATTTTTCTCATTTCCTGGCTGTCTCTTAGCCCCCCCTCTATTTCTCTTTCCCTCTCTTTCTCTCTTTCTCTTTTTCTTTCTCTCTCTCTCCTTCTTCCTCTTCCTCTCCCTCTCTTCATGTATAGACATTGTATGCATATGTATGCACTAAGTAAAAACACTGTTCATGTGCACGATATGCGTGTGCATTCATATGTCAGCGTAGATACATGTTGAGCATGTGTTTCAGGAATAAATATGTTAAGTAACAGTTTACATATGCAGTAAATATTCACATGCACGATCATATTGCCGTATCATCTATGAATAAATATTTATACAAAACACACCATTCGCACATTTTCTTGGCCTGGCAGAGAAAAGAGAAAAGAAACAAATATGATCTAGAAATAGTCATAAAAAAACGTTAAACCTAAATGTGCACTTCCGTCAAATGTCTCTTGGCGAGAAGGGTACTAATAAAAGTTCATTCACAGGAATTAAAAGTAACAACCGGTGTGCAAATTGCAATACTAAAAAGTTCTTGGTTCATTCATAATTGCATACTTTCACCTCTGCAATGCCAAACATTAGTGTCAAACTATCACAAAAATCTCAATGGGAAACTAAGGGTCAATGATTTGAGTCACGTGATCAAAAATAAATGAGACACCAAAATATTTTTTTTTCGTATTTCCCCTTTAACGAAAAAATATCGATTAATCATTTCCCTCAGAATAGAAATTGACAAAAAAGGAGGAAGTTCAAAAAAGAAAAGAAAAAAGGGAACAAATGTAGCCAGAACGATTTCCATTAAACTGTGAACAAATAATTTCATGGCTACTGTGACGACACAACTGAGGTGACGAAGCATTTATCAACGACCGGAAGTTGACGCTGATGTTGCTGTCAGCACGTCCTTTGGGACTTCTCCCCCCCCCCCTCCAACCCCTTCCTTTCATCCTTCTGTTTCCATTGGACTTCATACGGTTTATGGATGTGTCTTTGCCTGTGTCTGTTTGTCTGTCTGTCTGTACCGTGACAAATAAATAAATAAATGAAATATATTAAAAAAAAACTCTCTGTCTGTCTGCATGTCTGTCCGCCTCTCCTCTCTCTTTATACTTATAGATATGTGTGTTTTTCTCCCTTTTTCCTTACATTTACCATTACTATCCTTTGTCTCCTTATTGCCTTTCACCTTCCATGCTCGTTGCCATCTCCATATCATGTTTTCCTCTCAGGGTTCTTACCTAGCGTCAGGCAACAGCACAGTCAGCCACATCAATTACCTGGAATAAACAATACAAGCGTTAGTCCAAGATATCAAACAAATGTGTATATACATTAAATTATAAATATATACACAGACCAGAGACGTACTGGAAACACGTAAATGTGCACACGCACGTACACACACACGCACGCACGCACACACACACACACATACACACGCACACGCACACACGCATATACATACACACACATACACATACACATACACATACACACACACACACACACACACACACACACACACACACACACACACAGGCACACACACACACACACACACACACACACACACACACACACACACACACACACACACACACACACACACACACACACACACACATATATATATATATATATATATATATATATATATATATATATATATATATATATAAACATCGCACAGTGATAAATTTACATACTTTCGCACTTCCATTACCAGCGCCGGCCATAAAGCGCCCCACACGCCCACAGCCGCAGCATCCCGCCGCCTTCCCCCACAGGGAGATAATGAAGAGCTCACGATATCGCTTTCGCTGGGTAGTTAAGGGCAGGCTCGGGACACGTTGATGATGACACGAAACACCTGGACGGCATCGCTGCGGTCTTAACTTCCACCCTTTCTCTTTCTCCTTCTCTCATGTTTTAATTCTCATTCGTTCTTTTCGCTTTTTTTAAATGTTCTTTGTCTAGTTGATTCTGATGTTTTGTTTTGTTTTTTTCTTATTTCTTTTGCCTCGGTTTTTCCTCTTACCTCCCTCCATCTCTCTTCTCTCTTCTCTCTCTCCCACTTCGTATCTCTCTCTCTCCCTCTCTCCCTCTCCAATGTCACCACTTCCTTCCTCCTTCCTTTCTAAGTTTAACCTACGGGCAACATGCAAGAGCCCGGAACCAGTTAATAAATATTAGTTTCCCCTTCCTCCTCCTTCCTTCCCCCATGCCCCCCATCGACAAAAAATGCGGCACATTTTAGGGAGTTTTCGGGGGAAGGAAAGGAAGGGGGGAGGGGGAAAGAAGGGAAGAGAGAGGGGAAAAACTGAGGAAAAGTGAAAAAGGTTTAAAGGGAGGCTGGTATACATGTCTGGTCCAGGTATGACCCTTCCCCTCCCCCCCTACCCCTCTCCCCTCTCTTCCTTCCTTCCATTCATTCATGCTGTAATACATTGCGCGTCGCTATCGTGTAATTAAACCCTATATAATTATTCCATCACGTAAACAAAACTGGTATGAATTTTGGCTGTCTCTGATTTGTAATTATGTGAAAGATTATTAATTATACAAGCGCATGCCTTTCTTTTGTAATGTCATTTCCTAATCGCTTCCTGCTAAAACTTTTTGCTTTCTCTTGGACTTCCTGTCACCTCGCTGGTAAAATCCTGTGACAAGGCAATAAAAAGAAGTCTTTGTTAATATTACGGAAATGTCTTTGTTTACACATATCTTTATCCATGTTTGTCCTTCTATTTATTTGCCTATATATATATATATATATATATATATATATATATATATATATATATATAATACACACACACACACACACACACACACACACACACACACACACACACACACACACACACACACATACACACACACACACACACACAACACACACATATCTATAATATATATATATATATATATATATATATATATATATATATATATGTATATATATACATATTTATATATTTGTACATATATACACATATAATTCTATGGCCAATGCCCTTGCCTTCCCTTGCCCTTCCCCGCAGAGGAAAAATATCCGCTGGAAATTAGACCCTCAGACTATGGCTTAAATTTACTCCCCGCGCCATATAAAAAGGCCATAACCATTATACCCTTTTTTACACAAAGAGGATGATAAGGCACAGACAAGGAGTCGGGTGGGTGGGGGGGGGGGAGCAGCTGAATGAACGGAAGTTTGGCGAAACCCTTTGGTAAAAGACCGAATTTTTAGAAATGGGTGAATGGTGAAAACATATTTCGATATACAAATATGCATGTCTGCAAATACTCTTACGTGTATGACTGTTTTCGTGTAAGCACTGACAGTGTGCATGAATGAATGAATGAACAAATGAGTGCATATATCAGTATTTTCATTTATATGATCTAGATGAGTGAATGAATGAATGAACAAAGGAATGAGTGCATATAAGATAAATCATTACACGAATGAATCAATTAATACACGCAATGAACTACGAATCATAATTAATGGACATGCACATATAACGGGAAAAATAATATGAAAAAAACAACACAGAAAACCGTTATTGTTCGAACATTTTTTCCCGCGATCCAAATTTCGGCCGCGCTTTTGGTGTCGAGGCAAGAGAAGTATTCCGATTTTTGCCGCGGTAAGTGAAGCGTAAACTGAGCTGTGGCGAAAAAATAGTGTTATGACTTACATCACGTCCTTATCTTAAAGTGCTTGTAAAATTTCGTAAATGCAACAAATCCAAATATAATTTTGGGGGCACTTGGTTTTCATAAGCCAGGAGCATTTCGTATCCAATTTCAAAATCTGTTTTAGGAGTTGGTTGAAGACTTTTCCATAA
>NC_091549.1:37649945-37654945 GCF_042767895.1 Penaeus vannamei
CTCCCGTATCTGCCTTCCCCTTAAATAATCATCCCCAGCAATTTCCTGCGTTCCAGGAATCAAAACAAGGCCACTTTTTCAGGCCATTGCATCAGATTAACCAGGATTGCAACCCCTCCCCCCCTCCCCCCACTCTTTCCTCCTTGCAGGAGACGCTTCTTTCATCTCGTCTTGTCACGCATGACTGTACTATCATTACTAGTAGTAGCAATATTATTCTTATCTTCATCATAAAGGTACTGCTAGTAGTACTTGGCAGTCAAAAAGAATGGAAGCAACTAACTCATTTTCGCCACTAGTCCGCATCGGATACGGCAATAACGAAGGCTTTGTAATATTTTACCGGACAAATTCTTCCAACTGTTCGCCTTTTAATCAATAAATCTAATATCGCTATCATTATCATTATGCTGGCAATAATAATAAGAACAACAACAACAACAATAATAACAATAGTAATGGCAATGCAATCAAGATTAATAATATAGTAAACATGGTAATAATCATTACTATCATCAATATCGTTAACATATTATCATTACTATCAGAAGCAGTAACAGGTTACCGGCAATGTTTTTTTTTCACATTCTCGTTTTTTTATTCTCTCCGTAAGTCTGCGATTCACTGACTCATATTTCACCCTCTACTCCTCTTCACCTCAGACCCTCACCGCTCCCCATTTCATCCCACTCTTTGCCAGGTCCTATTTCACTCTTCCCCATTTTCCCAATTTTACCTGTGACTCTTGGTTCCCTTTCTCGCTGGACCTATTTTACATTAATCAACATCAGTTCCTCATTTCGCCTTTTCCACCAACCCCATTTTACTCTAGTCATCCTCAATTCCGCCTTTCAGTCTCTCACCATTTCCTATTTCAGTTTACTCTACATAATTTTCCATTTCAGTTTACACAACACCATTTCCCTTTTCGATTAACCTGCCACCATTTTTCTTTTCAGATTACTCGTCACCATATTTCCTTTTTCAATTTACTCAACATTTCCCTTTTCAGTCTACCTATCACCATTTCCCTTTTGAATTTACTCGCTATAATTTTTCTTTTCAATTTACTCATCACTAATTCCCTTTTCAATTTACTCATCATCATTTCCCATTTCAATATACTCAACATTATTCCCCTTAATAATTTACTCATCGCCATTTTCCATTTCAATTTACTCATCTCTTGTCGTCTTCCCCGTTTCTCCTTTTTAACCCTAGCCTCACCAGCCCTATTCCAGCCTTCCCCAACATCTCTATTCCAGTCAATTATAATCCTTGTCCATCCTACCTCCACCTGTTCTCATCACCCCTTCCCCATCCTCCCTATTCCACCCATTCCCCGTCCCCCCTATTCCACCCATTCCTCATCCTTCCCCATCCCACCCTCCCTATTTCATCCTCCCCATCCCACCCATTCCCCACCCTCCCTATTCCACCCATTCCCCGTCCTTCCCCATCCCACCCATTCCCCACCCTCCTTATTCCACCCATTCCCCATCCCCTCTATTCCATCCATTCCTCATCCTTCCCCCTCCCCCCTCCCCCATTCTCCCTATTCCACCCATTCCCCATCCTACCCAGCGTCACCTCTGACCCTTCGTCCCCCTGGCGGCGCGGGTCGGCATTCCACCTCCCAGCTCACTTGAAATAAGATACCAAAATCAATACACTGATTGAGGTCCGTAATTCGATACACACTTAAGAGTAAATTAACATGAACATCGAACCAAGCCACTTCCTCAATGCAACATGAGAGGGAGTTGTTTTTTTTGTATGTACTAGGTTGAAAATTCGGTCTTTTTATTGTCTGTTTGCTTGATGTATTGTGCTTGGAGTCGGTGTTTTCCTTGGAGTATGTGGGATTTGTGTAGAGTGTGAAGAAGAAGAAGAAGAAGAAGAAGAAGAAGTAGTAGTAGTAGTAGTAGTAGTAGTAGTAGTAGTAGTAGTAGTAGTAGTAGTAGTAGTAGTAGTAGTAGTAGTAGTAGTAATAGTAATGGTAGTAGTAGTAGTAGTAGTAATAATAGTAGTAGTAGCAGTAGTACTAATAGTACTAGTAATAGTTGTAATAATGGTAATAATAGTAGTAGTAATAATAATAATAGTAATAGTAATAGTAGTAGTAACAATATCAGTAGTAGTAGTAGTGTGTGTCCGTGTGCGTGTGCGTGTGCATGTGCATGTGCATGTGTGTGTGAGTGTGCGTGTGAGTGTGCGTGTTTGCGTCCGTCTATGGGAGGCGGCGGGGACGGGAGACAGAGGAAGGGGAGGAGGGGAAAGGGGAAGGGAATGTACCGGTATAGATTTGAGGACACGGACCGGGGTATTACGTTTCCACCCCCATCCTTTCCCTCGGCCCTCCACGCTCCTTCCTTCCTGCTACTCGCCTTCGCCTCCTCATTACCTACTCTAGTCAGTCTTCTATACTGGTTTCTACTTTTTAATTTTCTTAGATCTATAATATTTAGTTGTGTGCTTTGTTTTTATTAAATTTGTTATTGCGTTTGACTTTCGTCCTTGTATATATAAATTTTACTGAAGATAATAGGAAAATTTAAGAGAAAGAGAGAAAGAGCAACAGAGAGAGAGAGAGAGAGAGAGAGAGAGAGAGAGAGAGAGAGAGAGAGAGAGAGAGAGAGAGAGAGAGAGAGAGAGAGAGAGAGAGAGAGAGAGAGAGAGAGAGCAAAGAAAAAGATTCACAGCACAAACCCTACCAGAGAAAGAGAAAAAGAGAATAAAGAAAAACAACCACAAAAAACTAAATCACTTTTATATTCCCTGCACAGTTCCCTGACATTGCCGCCCCGCCCCCCCCCCTCCCTCGCCCTAGTCCTCTTTCAGAAACCTCTTCTCGCAGAACAAGAGCGTCACTGGAGCGCACACGCAAGCTGTCCAATGGCTCCGCGAGTGTTACATCTGGAGACATCACTTTCCTTTTGCTGTGATAATCAGCTGGGATGAAAGAGATGCAGATCCGCCGCTAGGAGACAGGGAAGGAGCCTTTGTGTGTGCGGTTGCTTCGAGCATTTTATTTTCGGGACAAGTCCTTCTCCTTTCTCATTGTATTTTTCCCTGTTTCCTCCAATACAAAAATTAATAAAAAATCTTTCTTTTCGTTATTTTCATTCTTTCGTCACTCACTTGTGAATGGGCTCGGCTGGGCTTGGTCTTTCAGCTTCTCTCTCACTCCTTTTCTGATTCTTCCGCTGCTTCGTGTCTTAGCTGATCGTCTATATATTTTTTCCCCTTCGTATTTTTGTTATCCTTTTTTGACTCACGAATAAGTTATTTTGCATTCCACTTTTTTCTAATTCACTCACTCCCAAATAATGTTATCTTTCTATCTTTTGGTCTTATTGAACATCTTGGGGGCATAATTCTTCTACATCTTCACAATATTTTTACTGATATCAGTTCTCCAAATCCGGTCATGTATTTTTATATAATACCCTTTGCTATCACTATCATTAGTTCTATTTTACAAGTCCGGAACCAATGGTGAACCGTTACTAATTGGCCGGCGCCAAGACCTGAGAGGGATTTAGTCATTTGTTATATAAAGTAACTAGCGTTTTTTAAGGTGCAATTTTAAATCAGAAGTATAATAAAGAAAGGGTGTATATAGTTTTCTCTTATGACCAATTAGATTTCCTTCGTAGATACAATATTAAAAGATAGATAATAGATACTGCAAAATGCTCAGGGTTAAATATCACAAATCCACCGAAAGTTATTCAGTTCAAAGAAATAATGAAATCAAACAGCAGTTCATCGTTCATTCACCCGACCTGTCACAGGAACACAATATCAAATACAAACGGACAAGCCACAATTACTCTAATGGAAACTCAAGCAAATCAATTAAGAATCGCAACTCTATAACGCATCGAGGGCTTTCAATCACTCCTCAAACACATTTCTCTTGAAGGAATTACATCTTCCAAGGCACCAAAGAGCCTTAATCATGAAGACGTTCGCTGGCAAACCGAGACCCACAAAGCCGCTCCTTAATTAGTCTAATCAACACCTTAATTACACGTTACGAGTACAGATCACAAATAATAATGTCAATTACAACCAGTAAATTATATCGGGACTTGTAGACATTCAGTGTTTTATTACAAGCAATTACCCAAGACCGTCCGCGTAGCAAAAGGTTGTTACTAATAAGTACACATTGTTATTTACAGGAGAATAGGTCGTATAGCACGAAAGGTCGTTGGCTAATAAGTACACATGGATATTTACAGGAGAATTGCAGGTCGTACACCACCTGCCTCGGCGTCGTGGCATCCCTCGGCCGCAGGGCTTGGACGCTAACTGGGCGCATGCTCTGTATTGCTAATTGAATACCTACATATTGCAAAGGTCAGCGGGTAAAGTTTGGGCGAACGAACTCTCGATATTTTTTTTTTCTTGGAAACTGCTTGGGTATTTCCTTTTTCTTTTTCTTCTTAGTTATCCTTAAAGTTGGTTAGCCTTCCTTTTATTCGTAATCATCACTTAGTTTTTCTTTTCCTCTTTCTTATCATCTCTGTTGATATAAATTTTCTTGTTTCTACCAAGGTTTCTTTGGAACCTGCCTTTCGTCATAGCACAGCTATTGCTTGTTTGCAACTGATGCCAAGAAACCTTCAAGAGTATTAATCCTACTTCCTTTCCGCTCATATCCTACCTACTCCGTTTTTTCGCCGTATGGTCCTGACTGGATCACACCATATACAAACATGCAGTCTAAATTCAAATATCTTTTCGCTCTTTATAACATTCGCTTTCATTTTCTTCGTACCTCTCTCTCTATTTCTAAGGTGGGAATAGATTTGCTGAATCTCGGTCCTGACCACGACACATTTTCCTTTCCCAACCAAGACTTTGGACCACACTCCCCGCCATCCCGTGTTCCCTCCCTCCTTCGACCGACCTTTCTCCTCCTTCTCTATCCGTCCTTCGACTCACCTTCCTCCCCAATCCCCAACCACCATCCTTTTCCCCTTCTCTGC
>NC_091549.1:37662445-37677445 GCF_042767895.1 Penaeus vannamei
GGAGAGAGGGAGAGAGAGAGGGAGAGGGAGAGAGAGAGAGAGAGAGAGAGAGAGAGAGAGAGAGAGAGAGAGAGAGAGAGAGAGAGAGAGAGAGAGAGAGAGAGAGAGAGAGAGAGAGAGAGAGAGAGAGGGAGAGAGAGAGAGAGAGAGAGAGAGAGAGAGAGAGAGAGAGAGAGAGAGAGAGAGAGAGAGAGAGAGAGAGAGAGAGAGAGAGAGAGAGAGAGAGAGAGAGTGAGAGAGTTATCCCTCTTAACTGGATTCGACCATGTAACAAATTATGCTACATTATACATATTTGCAAATATTTCTAGTTCCATTAGATTGAAATGCAGCAGCTTATATCAAGTATGGATATTTTTTCTGTTAATGACACATGGATCACTCGACTTTATTGCAACGAGGGGCTTAATAATTGCAGAGCAGGTGACAGTGTGAAAAGTGACATGATTTTAATTTTCAGAATATGCCAGGAAAGTCACAGATTAGTTTTGGAAATTCCCTAGATTTATCAGCAGTTATGCGAAGAGTTCGAGAAAGCGGAAAAGAGAAATCCATACTTGTTGAAATATTACTAATGGCACAGAAAAAAATATAATATATGTATGAGAAATAATAAATTTATCGTCACACTAATTCGACATAAAATGTAATTATCTGTTATTCTCCTACAGGTAAAAACCTCATGCTGGTTGCTAATTCCATAAATGTAACTTTACAGGCAATCGCGTGCATGTTAATTAATATATAAACCGTACATGAATGCATGATAAATGAGAACCCAGGAACCTAGAAAAGTCAGTGGATTTAGAATGTTCTTTTTCTGTATTCATTTCAAACAAAACATGTACGTGATTTCTTCGCCAAACCTGTTGCGCCTGAAAAAAAAATAGAACCACCCGTGTCTCTCTCACTCGTCAGCGTACCTTACATTCAGATACGGTTTTCTACACCGCCTTCTGAAAGAAAACGTCATTACCAACATCAACCTTATAAAGACGAATCACCAGGACAAATCCGAAGGCAAAAAAAAGTACCGAATGCATCCCGACAGCGAATCCCGGCGGCGAGGCAGTAGCTGGTGGAGACGTGCTCGCGCATACATTACCCCGGGCGACCGCGGCTGCTGCCTCGACACCCGACGCAAACACTCGCACACACGGGGGTGCTGGCTGTTTACTGTGTCACTGCGGAGCCTGCTTGTTCTCCACTTCGCTCCTTTCTCTCTCTCTCTTTCTCTTTCTCTTTCTCTTTCTCTCTCTCTCTCTCTCTCTCTCTCTCTCTCTCTCTCTCTCTCTCTCTCTCTCTCTCTCTCTCTTTCTGCCCCAGCCTCCTCCCTCCCTCTCTCTCTCTCTCTCTCTCTCTCTCTCTCTCTCTCTCTCTCTCTCTCTCTCTCTCTCTCTCTCTCTCTCTCTCTCTCTCTCTCTCTCTCTCTCTCTCTCTCTCTCTCTCTCTCTCTCTCTCTCTCTCTCTCTCTCTCTCTCTCTACCTATCTATCTTTTTTTTCGAGGTGTGACCCGGAAAACACGATGACCTCTTACTGACCTTTTTGTGACAACATGGAGGTTCTCTTCTCTTTCTCTTTCACACTCTCCTTCCCCCTCCTTTCTTCGATTGTATGCTAATGCCCCGTCAGAAATACGTTCACACATCAGTCTGAATGTGCATATCGTTACATCAAAGCACACAAGCATACAGGCAGCCAATTACAACAATCAAGCTCGACATCGCAAACATGTGCATGACAAAAAGACTAACACACGTGCAAGTAAAAAAAAAAACAAAAAAACATGCCATTTGTCTGGTATTAGTAATCCTAAATAAATGAGACTGTGTGTGAGACTCATTCTCAGCAGCGAGTGCAATCGTTATCCACAAGGTAGCTCTGGGTGAAATCGAAGCGTATGTTTGAATATCTGATTTGCATTTATTAGTCCGTTGTGCTGACAAAAGGGTTTTGAATATGCATTTAATAATTAAGAAAAGAAAACAATACCACAACGGCTATTCGCACAAATCTGTTCATATCTGTGCACAAAATATGAATTATACTCCTCCCGTCTCTCTACCAGTATTATAAAACTCCACTAAAACACCTCACTCACACTCTAAATAATTTCCTCCCACAGCTGATGAAATTTCTTGATTAAACGTCATATTAAAAAAAATCACGATTCTTCCCCTGGTTCCGATCACCTACTACTTCCAATAACCCCATTGTTAAGTGCTCGAAGGCGTGGGCAATTTCACCCATAATGAGGTCATTAACAGGTCACATCAGGTCGTGGGAGAGGTGATAGCACGCAAGATGACTGACTCATGGTAGAACACGTGTGGATCTGGCTCTCTATACACGGATGATATATGGGAGAGGTAAAGAACATGTGCAGCATTGAGAAAACACACGCGTTGAGAAGCGTGGAGGGGGGGGGGGGTAGGGTATGAGGGAGATGGTGGAGGTCTGGGTGGGTGGGGGTGGGGAGGAATGAAAGGAGGAAAAGACGGAGCGTGAGGAGGAGGGGGAGAGAGCGGGGGGGGGTGAGGATAAAAGGAGAAAAAGAGAAGAGGAGGGGGTGGCGGAGATGGGGCAGAAGGTGGTAAAGGAAATTTAATAGTGAGGGGGAGGGTATGGAAGGGGAAGGGGGCAGGTGAAGAGAAGAGAAGAAAAAAAGATGGGATAGGAGAAAGAAGGCGAAATAAGGGAAGAGAAAGGAATAAACAAGGAAAAAGGGAGGCGGGATTATGACAGGGACGGGGCAGAAGGTGAGAGAAGGAAAGATAACTGGGAAGAAGTGGGGAGAAGGGAGAGGAGAGAGAAGAGAAGAAAAAAGAAGAAAGAGAAGGAAGTAGGAAGAGAAGAGAAAAGAAGAAAGGAGTAGTGAGAAGAGAAGATCAAGGAGGCAGAGAAAGAGTGACTAAATGAAAGGAAGAGGCAAAGAAGTGGGAGAGAAACGGGGATAGCGATTACATAAATATTTGCCAGTGTGTGTCATTTGTAGGAGAGGACAAGCACGCACTTCCGGGCTAGTGATGTCAGAGGCTCATGCTTTTCCCTGACATCCCTTCCCGCCCAACTTCACATGGTTCTGTCATCATGCTGAGTCACTTTACTCTCGCCCTCTCCTCATCCTCCTTCTTTCTTCTTCTTCTTTTTCTTCTTCCTTCTTTTATTTCTTCGTTTTTCCGCTTCTTTTTTATTTTTCTTCTTCCTTTTTCCCCTTCTTTTCCTCATTTCTTTTTTTCCTCTTCATTTTCTCTTATTTCCTTCCTTTCTTCTACTTTTTACCCCTTTCCTTATTCTTGTACTTGTTCTCCTACTCCAACTGCTTCTATTTCATCTCTGCTCATCATCATTTTCATCACAATAAGCTTTCTCCCCATCACATTATCCACATTCCAATTCTTATCGTCTGTTTTCACCCTCTCTCCCACAAATGATTTTTAATCCTTGCTTTTAACACTTTAATTTTTTTTTTCTTCTTTCTTCATCTAATTTGTAACCAAACTTTTTATTCTCCTTATTTCTCATCCGCTTACTTCCTACGAATGGTTCCTGTTACATCACTAAAAAGGCGTATTTAAAAACAAACAACACAAAGATTTACGAGAAAAGGAATTATAAAAAAACACAAAATAAAACGCAATAAACGGTTGGAATAATTAACGAAAATCACAAAGAGAGGTAAGAGGAAGAGGAAACGGGAGAAATTACTATTAATTACGAAAAAAATAAAATTCACAACAATCAACCCAAAACAAAATACAGTAAAACTAAATGCATATATATATATATATATATATATATATATATATATATATATATATATATATATAGAGAGAGAGAGAGAGAGAGAGAGAGAGAGAGAGAGAGAGAGAGAGGGAGGGAGGCAGGGGCAGAAAGAGACACACACACACAGAGAGAGAGAGAGAGAGAGAGAGAGGGAGGGAGGCAGGGGCAGAAAGAGACAGAGAGAGAGAGAGATAGATATAAAGAAAGCAAGAGAAAATTTAGAGAAAGAGAAAAAAGAGAAGAAAATCGGAGCAAAACAGACCGAGTAAAACCTATTCCCCCCCCCCTCCTTCCTCCCCCCAGGCCCTCCCTCTGAAGACCCAACAGCCCGCCAGACTAATCTCCAGGTCCGAGGAGAGTCACCTCCAACCGTACCATTTTCTAGGGCGTTTCCGATGCCGCCGACGGGACCGCAAATACTCGGAATTAGAGACAGGCCACAATGATGATTTATTTACCTTTCTTTTCACTTTGGATGTATTTCGTGTTCTCTAAATTCAAGAGGTACAGAACATATTTTTCTTGCAGGTGTTGGTGAAAACGTCATTTCTGATTTTTTGTTTCTGTCTTGTCTTTCACACTTACATAGAGACACAAATGCAAATATGAAACTAATAGTTATCGTTATACCATCACCATTACCATTCGTGTGTGTATATATACATACACACACACACACACTTACACACACACACACACACACACAGACACACACACACACACACACACACACACACACACACACACACACACACACACACACACACACACACATATATATATATATATATATATATATATATATATATATATATATATACATATATACACACACACATTTTTGCATATATATATATATATATATATATATATATATATATATATATATATATATATATATATATATACACATACACATATACATATATTTATACGAACACATATATATACATATACATATACATATGTGTGTGTGTGTTTGTGTGTTATATCGTACCCCAGCGTCTCCCGTGGACTACATTGCCAGGAGCTTTCCCCAGGTGGATACCATTCGCTAATATTAAGGGTGTTGCCTTGCACAAACGGCCATAATTTGAAATTATACTTTACTTTTATCTTTTTCAATTTGGACTTATCATAAACTCTCTGTTCTTTTACCTTGCAGATACTTCCTCCCTCTCATAACGTTATCCCCACCTTGGTACTTTACACGTTACCACATGTACAATATGCAATCTTTACATTTACCTATCGTTTTTTTTCTATCATATATCTTCGTCTAAGTCCATGACATGAAGTTCCAACCACGATTTACTCACGACGAGCCACCCACCCACCCACACACACACCCCTAATGCCTTATCTTCGGTGAGGAAGAATTTATAAACCCCTTCAACTGAATTTAATTTTACATGAATATAATTTTGACGAATTTATTGACCCCTTGCGGCACCGATCACTATAAATTCGTCGACAATGGAGATAATCTATTCATTTCCGCACGAGCCGGTTGCCCCGAAATCAGCCGGTGACTTACGACCCCCGCGGACCCTCGGGCACCGCGAACACACAAGCTGATGGCTAGGGTTGTAAATTGCACTGCAAATTGGCCCAAACGCTATGTAAATCACTGCTATGCGCCGGCCCTTCTGCCTCAGCTGTTGCTTAGGTCGCTGTACTGGATTTCGGCTTTATTTTTTTCTTTACCTTTGGCGATGTTGTGTTGCCTGGTATTTTTTTCTCGTTGTAAAGGTAAAAAGCGAGTAAACAAGATGCTGTTCGGAATCTATATGGCACCGCCTAGGACTGAATGGTAAACAAAGGCACTCACCAAGAGAGAAATCCAAATGTCCTCTAGAGAATAGTAAAATGAATGAAAGTGATACACTTCAGCAAAAAAAAAAAAAAAAACACATGACAATATACAATAACACCTTATTCTTCTAACAAAACTAAAACGAATATTAGCAGCTGCACGTCAACTTTCATACGTCACGCAGAAACAGTCTGCAGTAAGCACCACTTGTTCTCATAGGTTGTAATTTGTGAATACACTTGCTTCCGCCGATTCACAAGCAAACACACAAGTACGCCACACAAAAGATTGAAAGCAAACTGATCAAATTACCAACGAATAAAGGAAGTGACTTACTGAGGGAGAAACACTCAAGGAGATCACATGTAGTTGTCAACACATACCTGCAATGAAAAGAAAGGGAATGTTTAGAATGTATATAAAACACAAAATTATAACAGCAGTAACAAGCTCTAGTATCTTAGGCAGCACCTAAAAAAATCATATAACAAAGAGAGAAAATAGAAACAGCTGGAATGAATGGGCATATGCATGAAAAAATGCAATTAATTTGGAAAAAATAACAAAAGAAATAAGGAAACTCGCACACGGCAGCGGAAACATTCAAGCGGAAAAGTGAAACCTAAAGACAACGTAAAGCTGTTAAAGCGAAGAGAAGAGAGGAGAGAAGAGGGGCGGGGAGAAGGAAGGGGGTTAGGGCGAAGCGGTTTCGATCTTAAAGCAGAAACAAAGGAACCATTAGGAAAGGTCAGCAGGGTCAGCAAGAAAGACAATCAGGAGGTCACAGCGCCACCTTGAGCCTCATGTCACAGCGGTCGGAACATAAACAATGCCTCTTGAGACGAGCGTTACGGCCTCCCCCAAGGGCTCCGCCGGCCACCCGGGGGGAAGGGGGCGGGAGGGGAAGGGGGAGGAAAAGGAAAGTGACTGTCGTAGGCCGGGATTTTTTTTTGTGTGTGTGTGTGTCTGTGTGTGCGTGCGTGCACAAACCCACACATACACCCACTCACCCTGCCACCCACCCCACACATACAACCACACACACACACACACACACACACACACACACACACACACACACACACACACACACGCACACACACACATATACATATACATATACATAGGTCAACCAAATTGTATGTGTGTGTGTGTGTGTGTGTGTGTGTGTGTGTGTGTGTGTGTGTGTGTGTGTGTGTGTGTGTGTGTGTGTGTGTGTGTGTGTGTGTGTGTGTGTGTGTTGTGTGTGTGTGTGTGTGTGTGTGTGTGTGTGTGTGTGTGTGTGTGTGTGTGTGTGTGTGTGTGTGTGTGTGTGTGTGTGTGTGTGTGTGTGTGTGTGTGTGTGCGCGCGCGTGCACACACACACATGTGTATATGTAATATACATATTTATATAGTATACATATATATGTATAATATATATACACACATATTATATTATATTATATATATATATATATATATATATATATATATATATAAATACATGCATATATACATACACACAGGTGTACATAAATAGTCACTCCTTCGAGCTCCCTTCCTTCCTTCCCCACCCAGTATCCCTTCCGCCAAGGGACCGGGCCATGGCCACACGGGCCCTCAGCCACGGGGTCAAGGTCATAAGCATCCTTCCCGGTATTGATCTCCTCACCTCCTGCCGAACGGGATAAAAACCCTTCCCCGGGGACGCGGGCGGGCGGGCGGGCGCAAATCAGATCCCACCCGCCCCCACGCCCCCGAAGCGACAAAAAGCATCGTCCGCGTTTTGGTTCCCGCGACGCAAAATCCACTCGGGGGTAAGTGACTTAATTAATCATGCGCGTTCAGAATAATAAAATGGTTATTAACATCAGCATATAAATTGCATTATAATCCTATGGATAATGGAACAGCATGACTAATTGGGTAATGCAATTATTGCCATTATTGGCGTGGCACGAAATGAAATCCGCTGTGTCGATGGCCCGGCCGCCTCCCCCGCAAGTACGTGAATTGGGAATTAAGTCTTGCAGGCTTTTTAATCGCAACTGCATGTATTAGAGCCTTTCTTCTTTCTGAAATGATCATTTAGAGAATGAAAGAAATATTCAAGTCTTGTATTACTCACCAATATACTATTTTCTAATTTTTGTTTACGTTTAATGTTTTTTTGTGTCAAAAAATGTCATCTTTAAAAGTACTTTCACGAAACCCCATATCATTCATTTCTTCTTTTGTTTTTACAGTTTACTGTAATTGTGATTCTGTGGAAGAGTAATATTCTGCTTTCAAAGGTCACTTTGTTGGCCTTACTTTCGCCTTTCAAGTTTATATTCCATCTAAAGACGAAGTTACTTCAAAACGCTTTTATCCGTTTGGTGAACAAAAACAAAACAAAACAAAAAAGTCCGTTGGGCGTTCAAATAAATACAATGACTTTTTCAACCACTTCGGTTTTACTTCCCTGCTCATCTACCATTTTCCTTATCCAACACAATAGCATAGTACATCATTCTATAAAAATGACAGCATAACTAGCACAACTACTATTCCACAGCAATTAAATAAACAACCTGCCTTAGTCCAAACAAGAAATATACACAGCACTAACAAACCAAACTAGCGGGAGTACCAAGTAACACCCACAAACCACAAAATGTAAACTTCACCTCATAAGACCTCGAGAACTACCAACCCCTCTGTGTTTAGTGTAATCTAACCTTCTTGGGTCTCCCTCGTCCTAGGAAAAGGCATATTACAGAGTTCAGTGCCGCTCAACACACCTCTCCTTCAAGCATCTGACCTGCAGTGTTCAGCACCGAGTTCAGTGCAGCCCAATCCACTTCTCCATAAAACAACCGATCTACAACGTTCAGTACATTGTTTAGTGCAGTTCAATCACCGTCTTCTAAAAGCTTCTACCGCAGTCTTCGGTATAATTCAACTTCCCTCTTTTTTAAGCATCAAACCTACAACCTCCAGTGTAGTCTACCGTAACGTTCGGCTCCTGACCTTCCTTTGCCCGAAGAAAAACGTCTCCACTCCGCGCAAAAGTCTCTCGCGTCGTAAAGCTTCGTCTTCATTATCATTTCCAATTCCATACACGGCCTTGATACACCTGGCTACGACGGACTTCTATTGGAACGCAGGGAGGTTATCGTATGCAAGTAACGTTTTTATATGTTACCTGAGGACGTTAATTAACTTTTAATATACCTGGGATGTGAATGAAGGAACGCGCCAAGGTTATGCGCTTTATGTAGATGAATGTAGAGAGAATGTATATGAAAGGATAAGTCGTAAGCAGCTACAAGAACTCATGTACCCGCTGTTGTTAAGTCAGATTAATACCCATTGTTGAATAACCCTTTTATATACATAATTACACAGGAATTTCTATGGATAATCTGTTTTGTCCGAAAATGAATTTATTGACAATCCTCTCATCTGAAACATCACAAGTAAACCAAACTATATACATTAATTAGTCATCAGAACAATAATGAAAATGAGAAAAAAACTTTTTCATGGCGAACTAGAATAAGCGAACCCGGACCCAGAGCCTAGGAGAGGAAGCCCCGCAGAAGACGCAGCCTTTCATGAACATCGTCCATGTAAAACTCGAACAAATGCCCGGGAACATGCACACTTCAGCCCTGTTCCTCCGCTAAGTTAGATCGGCCGTATATGCAGAGCATGTCCGGCGAGCATTCATTTTTGTTCAGAACATTCTGGCCAGCATATGTCGGCGTATGAATATCCATGTTGCAGTTTTCCAGCTGTGTGGCATGTGTGCAGGCATACAGCGCGCGCAGCCAACGCGATGCCTTTCTTTCATTCTGGTGCTTTCTCTCTCACTTTATTGCTCACTCAGACTCCCACCATTTGTCTGTCTGCTTGTTTATCTGCCTCTGTCTCTGTCTGTCTGTCTGTCTGTCTCTCTCCCTCCCTGTTCAACAAGATAAAACACAGCGAATGAAAACATTTCACACAGACCGCATAACGATTTTGTATTATTAGCAGCAGCAATAGTATATTACATTGAGACATACAGACAGATAGACATGAAGACAGATAGTTAACTAGGTAGAGGTAGTCAGATACAAAGAGAGAATATCCTGTTCTGAACGTAGACAAAAAAGAGAAAAAAAACGCAATTAACCTAATGGCCATCACCTGAAAAAAATCTGCCGGAGTTGCACACTGCGGAGCGCCGTTGCAGAAACCCCAACCAGCGGGAACTCTAACCGAAACAGGAAGTAAAATGGTGCATGTATGGCAATAAAATTCACAAGGAACCGAAATCCGCGCAACGAAAGTGTAACCGTGGCTTCTACCGCAAGGACGATGACGCAGTGTTTTTGTCTGCGGTTACTGCCAACTAGCCGGAGGCCACGCACACACGCGGGATGTGTAATGACAGACTTAACGATATGACGTGATGATATACTCTGCATTTTACCGTTCCCATTCTTTCTTTCTTCTCTTTGTCTTTCTTTCTTTCTTTCTTTCTCTCTCTCTCTCCCTCTCTTTCTCTTTCTCTTTCTCTTTCTCTTTCTCTTTCTCTTTCTCTTTCTCTTTCTCTTTCTCTTTCTTTCTTTCTTTCTTTCTTTCTTTCTTTCTTTCTTTCTCTCTCTCTCTCTCTCTCTCTCTCTCTCTCTCTCTCTCTCTCTCTCTCTCTCTCTCTCTCTCTCTCTCTCTCCTTCCATTTATCTCTCCCCCCTCTCCCACTATCATATTAATCCTTTCTCGTCCCTCCCTCCGACTATGTTTGTTTATATCAAGAAGTCTGGCTCTGCTACAGAAAACAGTCTACATAAGGACCATTCGCATCGTCGACCACGCATTCTCCTCAAAGACAAAAACAAAGAACAGTAGCTGAGCGACATCTGGGAAACACGTCGGCAACTTCTGCTTCTTTTTTTCCTTCGAAACCAGTTCTGGACAATTAGGCAAATGCAGAAACAAAGGCTCCGGGGCCATGGACACCTGGCCCGCCCGCCCCATTAGCACTTCCTCTGCATTGGCCACTTGCTGACCGAGGAGGCGATCCCCGTCTTCGCGTTAGGAAAGAAAGCCGAAGGCGAGGAAGAAAAGAAACGAAAGCGGGGTCTGTTTAATAGGCAAGGAATCGGCTGCTTTTATTCAAATGGCGCTGTCTGTGTCCTAACCATAAAGAGAGCTTAGGTCTATAGGGTTCAATAAGGGTGTGAATGGCTCCTGAATGGTCCTCGCTGACCCCAAAGAAGGCCATAAATGCCTCGGGGAGAACCATGAACAGCCAATAAAAATGCGAAATTTAATTGGAAACACCTAACAAGTTAGCTAAAAAAAACTCATAGACCTAACCGAAAGTGACGATAGAAAGAAACCCACTTTCAACAATCAATACGACCCCACAAGGCCCTAGCAGTCCTCGAAGCCTCGTAAAGGAGGGGCCCAAGGCACGCCCGGCCGCAGCCCCAACACGGGTCCCCGGATTAGGAAAAGCATTCCGACGCCGATACAAAAACGCGGGCAGCCTCGCCGGGTTAGGACGGAGCGCGCGAGGAGAGCCAGCAAGTGTGTCTCGACGACTGTCACCTGGTCAGGGAGTGGTCATGAGGGCCTTGTGCACCTCATCCGGGGCTCATGGGCCGCTTATTTACGACCGGGAGCCATGTGCGCCAAGCCCTCGCCGCGGGAAATGCGAGCGATTTTTCTCGAGGTAATTCCAAAGTAATTCCCCGGCCCTCCGGCTGTGTGTAAATCATCTGTCCTGGGTGCATGTAAATTACGGCTTCCGGTAATACGCTCCTTGGTCTTTTTTCCTTCGCATTGTCTTCGCTGGGCGGTGTCCTGCCAACGCTGCAGGTGTTCACAAGCACGTACTTTTCCCATAATTCTGTGGCCGGCGTGTTAATGTGTGTGTGTGTGTGTGTGTGTGTGTGTGTGTGTGTGTGTGTGTGTGTGTGTGTGTGTGTGTGTGTGTGTGTGTGTGTGTGTGTGTGTGTGTGTGTGTGTGTGTGTGTGTGCGTGCGTTTGCGTGCGCGTGTACATTTATCAGAACATATGACTAGGATAAAAAAAACAATACCTCCTAAAGATACGAGAGAACCGATCCAAACGGCGACTAACAATCCAACATCAGAGTCTCACGCGCATTCCGTGCCACTTCAACAGCACAGCGCATTGGTTTACGATCTCCGCGAGTTCGGATGTGTTCCTCTCGCGCGCTCAGCCCATACATTAACCCCCGCCGCCCTTCGTACAACCTCTCCCCATATCAACAAGGTGTACACTATCTCCCCATGTACATTCCGTAGCGGACATCCCCTTGCGCAGAGCAACACAAAGGGGGGAGGAAGGGAGGGGAAAAGGAGGAGGGAAAAGGGGAGGGGAGGGGGAGTAAGGAGGACGAAGGGGGGAAGGGAGATGAAGGGGAGAGGGGCAAGGAGGATGAAAGGAGGGGAGGGTGGAGACGGAGGAGGGGGGATGGGGGGAGCTTACCAGGAAATGTTAGAGCTCACACATAACTTACGCTGGCTCAAGGTCAGTTTGCACATGTTGCTCGCGTAGTGACGGACTCAACAACACCAACATGCACCGTGGATGGGAGGGGAGGGGAGCGGAGGGGAGTGGGGGTGGAGAGGCGGATGGGGAAAGAAGATGTGGAAGGGGAGCAAGAGGAGGAGGAGGAGCCAGAACTTGGAGAGAGGAATAATATGAAAGTAATAAAAGAAGGATGTGTGTAAATAAAAATGAATATTAGAAAAAAGGAGAAAGAGAAAGACGAAGCGATAGGGAAAAACAAACAATGATGAGAGGGAGAAAAAGCACACACAAAAAAAGACGAGTCACAGATAATTAAAAACGAAGAACAAACGCATGTTAGGAGAGGATGAGGCAGAGGAGAGGAGAATAAGGCAGAGGAGAGGAGAAGGAACAGAGGAGAGGAGAAGGAGGCAGATAGGAGAAGGAACAGAGGAGAGGAGAAGGAGGCAGAGGAGAGAAGGAACAGAGGAGAGGAGAAGGAGGCAGAGGAGAGGAGAGGAGGAAACGGAGGACGCAGCAAGAAGTGGAGGTTGCAAAGAGGCCCAGCAAAGGAGCAGGAGAAGCTAACGGGGAAGAGCGTTAGGGCAGCTAGGAGTGTCAAATTACTGCCACGAGGGAAAAGAGCGAAAATACTTTTTTCTTTTATTCAGGACTTGGAACTAATTAAAAGCGGGATTGGGGTAAGCCATAAATTGGTAGCAATTCACAAAAAGAGCATAAACAACTGGACGGATTCAGCCGTGCAGCAATTCTTAAGCAAAAAGCTATATTCTTACGAAAAAACTGCCCATATGATAAAATAACTGAAAAAACACGCACGCACACACACACACGGACATACAAATACGCACGCACACGCGCGCACACACACACAAATACATATTTGCATATACACACACGTATAAATCTATAATCATTAAAAATGTTCAGTACCTGATTCAGAACCTCCTTGGTTTTCATGTTTACAATCTGTTACTAGAGTGGACTTTGCAGGCACTTGAGGTCGAAGAGAACACGGCAGAGCTTTCACTACTTAATGTGGCAAGAGGGATTAAAGTGGCACACCTGACGAAAGATCTGAAGTCCCCTTTGTCATAGAAGAGCGCCGCCACGTCTGATGTCAGGGGTTCGAGTACAGGAGGCTGTGTGATATCATATAAATATCAAGTTTTGTTGTGAAGGTGAAGAGAGCGACAGGAAGGTTAAGGAGGATGGTTAAACAAGCATTCAAGATCATGCAGCTCCCAACATGTTTTAAAAGCACATTCTATCGCGGTAAAGCCTCGATTAGGTAACGCGGGAGAGAAGACCGGCAACGCAAGGGACACGTTCGTTTCACATTTATCACAATAAGTTTTGAATTCTCTCTCAATGCCCCTGATATTGGTTAGCAACAAAGCGGAGAAAAAAAACATACGTAAATAATGCTTGTTTACATATTTGATGACTGCATACGAACACAAAGGTGATGCTCTTTTACGTGCCCAGAATACTTACAAGCAACCAACGCGTGAAAGCGGACTTTCCCGCATTCCTATGTCTTCCGAACGGCGTAAAAAGTCGTCCTTCGCAACGTGGACCCCTGCAACGCCGCATAATACCTCATAGGCCTTGGCCAGACGGAGGGCTTCGGAGACCACGTCACCGAAGGACAACTTACCTACGTTAAATATTCATAACGCCAAAATTTCTTCTCACATAGTTATCATTATTTCTTTAAGATATATAAAAAAAACAATAAGTACGTATCTATAATAACTCCGCGGAGAGACATTTCCAGTCTGTATATCGATAATACCGTACATAATGCTGAGTCACTTCCATCAATGGGTTATAATTCATGCTTATAATTCATCGTCGATCACTTAGGAACGCTTGGAATGATTCGTTACACCTTGGCTGCGGCGACGGGGAGACACGCACCGAGGGATTGGAAACAAAGCCCTTTGGCTGAGGATCATTGTTTTATTTGCCATTTATTATATATATAAAAAAAAATATTTCGGGGTAAGGCTAAAAGGGACAGAAACGTATGAATGTGCCTCTCACTTATTGTTTGAAAGAACGAAAGAAAGGAAAAGAAGAGAAGGAGAAGGAGGAAGAGGAGGAGGAGGAGGAGGAGGAGGAGGAGGAGGAGGAGGAGGAGGAGGAGGGGAAGAGGGGAGGGGAAGGGAGGGAGGGGAAGGGGGAGGGGAGGAGGAGGGGGAGGAGAGGGAGGAGGAGGGAGGAGGAGGAGGAGGAGTAGGAGGAGGAAGAAGGCGAGGAGGAGGTGGGGGAGGGGGGAGAGGAGGAGGGAGAAGAAAAAGAAGAGGAAGAGGGAAGAAGGAGGTGGAAAAGAAGGGTATTGGGAGGAGGGAGAGAGGTACACGGAGCAGGAGAGGGAAGAGGACGGAGGGACTGAAGGAAAAGGAAAGGATGAAGAGGAGGAGAGGAGGAGGTCGCAAGAGCAGCGGTGGGGTAGGAGAAGTGAGGGGAGAGGAAGCGAGAAGGAAAAAGAGGGATAGACTAATAAAAGAAGAGAGGAGAGAAAGAAAGCGGTGGGGGAAGGAGGAAGTGGAGGAGAAGCCCCCACGCCTCCCCCTCAGACAGACATGCAATAGCTAAAGGATAATTTGTGACGAGTAAACAGCACCGCCATTTTTAGCACTAGCTCATAAAGCTAAACCTTCAATTCACTCCTACCCCTCCTTCTCCAACCTCCCCTCCTCCTCCTCCTCCTCCTCCTCCTACTCCTACTCCTCCTCCTCCTCCTCCTCCTCCTCCTCCTCCTCCTCCTCCTCCTCCTCCTCACCTCCTCCTCCTCCTCCTCCTCTCTCCTCCTCTTCTTCTTCCTCCTCCTCCTTCTTCTACCTTCTTCTCCCCCTCCTTCTCCTTTTCCTCC
>NC_091549.1:37697445-37702445 GCF_042767895.1 Penaeus vannamei
AGCATTGAAATCTCCAGGAGGCCAATACTTTCTTGTTAACATTCGACGTTTTTGTTCATTTTTATTCCTCATTTTTCTATGTCGGTGTATATACATTTTGAAACTCACGGTCTTTGCTTTTGATCACCATTTTTCTACTCTCCATATTTCTTCACCTGCTCCACCACCCTTCCCTCCTTCCCCGTCCCCTCTCGCTTCCACTTTCCTCCTCACTAATCCCGTTTCTCGTCACCGACCTTTCTCCTTTCTTTTCCTCTCTCAATTTTCCATTTCCTACATTCTGCCCCTTTCTCTTCACCGAACTCTTCCCTTCCTCCTGCTCTTCTCCCCTCTTTCCTTCCCCTCCTCCTCATATTCCTCTCCATCTCCCTTTTCAACCACCCTCCCGCCTACCTCCTTTACACTCAGCATCAACTAGGGTGGCTGAATACCACTTAAATCAGAAGACAATAGAACGGTCCCATTAATCTTATCCCATAATATATTCCCCTAGCAATTATTATCGCGTGTGTCCCATACTGACCCCTTCGCCCCTGGTCGCCTGTGTTTCTCATACCCATTAACATACATTAAGAGCCTGATGTAAAGTTGTTACCATTAACAGAGTCTGCCCCCCATATGTTCGATTAAATCTAACATGAGCTACTAGTCTCACCGTGATTCATGGTGGAAATGCTGGGTTATCGATGTTATATCCCGACGTTAATTTACGGCCGTTTTTTTATTAACTCAGGAGGGGACTTCATAATTAATCTGTTCTGAAAAAAACGTTATATTGTTTTCTACACTGAATGATTTAATGGATGTGAACTTCTTCCAACCAACTTTCTCTAATGAATATGATTTAGCAGTAGATGAATTTCTCTACCTATCAACTGATAATAAAAACATTTGAAAATGACTCATTTATATTATAATTTACGCATAATATTCACATTTCTAGCATTCCTGCGACCGATATTGTGATCTCCACCGATGTTTTCACACATTATTCACCGCAATCATGAATAATTTGAGTGAATATAAATATAAATGAGTCATTACATTCTATTCTACAAGGCTCAATTGCAGAACGAAGTACTATATCATTCTGAAGTATATGGTCCGTTTCTTTGCAGAAAAAAAGACAAAATGATATACAATGGACGCGTTCTGAATAAAAAATAAAAAATGAAAGAATCTACAACCGACTCTGCTTACCCCTTCCCCTCCCTCTAAAAAAAGTACACAGCCCTTCTGGTGTGCCAACAAACAAACGAGCTCTAAAAAGCGTTTGCTAACCATGAAGGCCCAGCACTAGCACTAAGGAAGCCCCCCCTCCCCTTAAAGGAGCCTCTAAGGGTGCATTACCATAATAATACTACAAAGAAACTGAAGCGAGATAAAAGAGAGAAAAAAAAAACGTGGGTGGCCCTTCTAAATCACTTAACCCTGAAAAGACTGTAAGTGATAATGTATGTACTCCGTGATTGCACTGTTGGGAACGGAGGGGTCGGAAATTTACATAAGTAAGGTAAATGTTAGTAGAGAAGTAGGGTAGTTAGAGGTAGTTTTCCTTAGCCCGCGTGAGTTGTATATGTATACAAGGGGTGTTTATTTTTTGCTATTTATATTTTCTTTTGTTTGAAGGGGGGGGGGCGGGAATTTGCTTGTCATGCTTGTTGCTAGCGGATAGGGTTATATATAAATGTACCCCCTCACCATCTTCTACTTAAATAAAAGTGTTCCATTTCACTATCGCCTTGTTAAATATAAGCTTTCCATCCTAAATCGTCCGGTTAAATATAAATTCCCTATCTCACTATCTCCATAAATATAAAAGTTCCGTCTCACAATCTCGTTAAATATTCTTATTAGATATATATACTCCATATCACCATTTTCTCGATTATTTTTTGTTTCCTGTAACCCCGCCCTCAATTTCCAATGTGAATAAATTTTCCTGTGAGGAGGCTGGGCGCGGGTTTGCTTGTGATGTCTGTTGATAGCATATGAAGTTAGATACTACATTTTTTTTTCATTAGTTTCTCTTTTTCCATCGATGACTTTATTATCATGGCATCAAAAGTTATTTTCCTCGGAGGACTAGGGTTTTAAAGCTAATACATGTTGCTAGCGAATACTGTTAAATACATAGACTCAATCTTATCATACTTTATGTCCATGTTAACCTTTCCATCTCCCGCCCCTTATCATCAAAACCCTTGACAGAAACATCATAAACTGTAAACCCTTGCAACCTCGAAATTAACCTAATCCAAGAGTAACATCAATCACAATCAGGGAAAATTGAAATAAAAAAACCCTCTTTATCAGCAATATAATGAGCATTATCCATGATCATTACCATCATTATCGTGTTGACGTCCGAGGCCTGAGAGGGCGGGTCCCATGGCGCCCCTTCTACGGCTATAAAGATTTGTCATCATTATCATTACGACTTTTCCCGAGGCTTCTGTTGGGTCATCTGCCAGTTACATTATCTTTTCTCTGATTATCCGACTGGGTTATAGTGATATAAATGTCACTATTGATATCGTATTCGTTATCATGACTGCTGCATCGATGATAATCTCGAGAACAAAGGGAAAAGTTTTTTACCGAAGGCCTTTGCTTATCATCATCATGGTATTAAATTCATGGTATTAGATTATATTTATTTTTAAATCTTATCTCATCATTTATCATTATTCCAATGAATACCATCATCATCATGTATGGGTAATCATGATAATAATCATGATTATCATTATCATAACCAATAATTTTTTTTATTGTCTTAAACTGCCATTATTTCATCGGTATTGTTATTACTACCGTTATCACTACTTCTTCTACTCTTATTATCATTGTTATTTATTAACACGTCATCCTCCATAAAAAAACAAATGTTGCAGCACTAACAATGGTTTCATAATCTGGAACTAATGCTATTATTCCTGCGTATCCGTGTGGTCATCGTACGTGTGTGTGTGTGTGTGTGTGCGTGTGTGGCTGTTGATATGTATGCGTTCCTTTTCTACAGTACTTACAAATGAGGGTAATCTTCTTCCATTAACCCAACCATATCACGTACCTGAAAAGAAACGAAAATGTTATAATCAGTAAGACAACATAAAAAAAATAATTGTTAAGAAATATATAACACATACATCTACATTTGAATAAATAAACAAACATGTATATGCATATATATAATATACTTATGTATATATATATATATATATATATATATATATATATATATATATATATATATATATATATACTCGTATATATATGTATATACTCGTATGTATGTGTATCTTCACGAAAGGAAGTGCTCAACAACAATAGATGATAGATAAATATCAATCAATGTAAAACATACACATCACTGAAAAAAACACTGACAAAGCCTGTCCTTAAAACAAAGAAAGTTGAAACGAGAATCTTGTTTTGGTCAGACGTAAAAAAAGAAAAGAAAAAAAATCTAACACGAAATGTGTCGTATCATTCTCCGCCTCAACCAGATATCGCCGGATGACCAGACAAACAAAAAGACTCGCGGAAACATATTTGTATTAAAATCTATTCACATAAACCATGTACAGTGTCATGCAGAAATAGGCTGCTATTTCCTTTGCTGATAACAGCAGAGGCTTCAACAAAGCGGAAACCTTCCAGCCAAATTACTGCATACAACCATGTGTGTGTGTGTGTGTGTGTGTGTGTGTGTGTGTGTGTGTGTGTGTGTGTGTGTGTGTGTGTGTGTGTGTGTGTGTGTGTGTGTGTGTGTGTGTGTGTGTGTGTTTGTGTGGGTGTGTGGCTGCATGCGTGCGTGGTGTGTATGTATTTGTGAAAAGCAAAACACTATATGTGTGTATCCCAGCCATGTGTCTACGCTTTTATATTAAGTTAGGTTTCTTGGAAACACTTTCAAAGGGAAAGTCGGTGTCATCCATCTTCCAAAAGTTAACTCCGACAAAGCGGGATTAACTCCGTCGACACAAACAAGTGCTATTTGTTTTATGGAAAACGGTCTAGAATCCTATTAAAGTTTCGATGTTTCTTAGTTGTGTATGTATCCCAGCATGTAGAGTAGCGTGCAGCAGGGCTGCTTGTCCCCGTCGGCGTTTTTCCATAGGACTGCGAGCGACGCGCTCCTTCCCGCTTCCAGAGGGAAAGGCGCAGCCCTTTGTGCCCCAAAAGCTAATCCCGATAAGGCGCAAAACACCGGTCCCGCCGGGGTAAACAAGCGGGGCGCTGACAGGCGACAGTAAGGGCCATAATCGTGTGCTGGGCGGAGGACGCTGCTCTCGGCCACAGGGTAAAGAATGTGATCAAAAACTTGTCCATTCCATCACCTGTTGCGTCTCCCGCGGGAGGTCTAGGGCGCGTCTTGCTGAGGCGAGGGAGGCCTTAGTCACTCGCCTACAGCAGGAACCGGACACCTGTTCCGTGGTCAGTTGGCCCGCTGTAAAGTCCAACAACATGGGCGTGACCAGACCATTAGCATCGTCGCTCAAGGTCCATGCCCCTATTGCTGGAATAACTTCAATCAGCTGATTGCTACAGCCTCCCGCCATTTACTATCGCTAACTGTCAGCTGATACAGTCACTTAACACATCGTAAATTTGTTCGTTCCAAATCCCTTGCCGGTAGACATGCCTGCACCATGGTGTAATGACCTTTGCCGCGGCAATAACTTCAGATGCGAAAAAACAGCATGATGCTTGTAATCACGACAGAAAAATACGCTGAACCACGAAGATCGACATTGGAAGATTAAAGTTATATCTATTTTCACGAACTAAATGACACTCGGTTAAATGATGCATTTTCGTTCGATAAACGCTAGACTCATTACCTAAATGTTTGTTCATGATTACACCGTAACTTAAATCGTTGTATAGAATAAACAAATGAAAATAAAATCAACAAATATGAAAAACAGTATGCCAAATCAAACATAAAATGACGAAACAATGTCAAACTTAAACACAAATGAAAAAACAAC
>NC_091549.1:37709945-37714945 GCF_042767895.1 Penaeus vannamei
GACTGACACTCCTCCGGCTCGTGCAATTCCAGAGCAGGAACCCAGACCTGGCGTACGTACGGCCCCAGAGCGAAGGCGGTCGACGAGCCACTGAAGCCAGTTCCGTTTCTTGTCTTGTTGACGGGTTCAAGAGCGTTAAACCTTTGTTGTTGAGCGGCAGTGAGTCATCGGTTTGCTCGCTGAAAAATACTCGGCTCGGGCAGGAAGAGAAATGCTGCATCACTGTAGATAAAGACAGCGATGACTCCAGATGCCTCATGGCGTAATCTCTCCCAAGGTGTTCCTCCTTTCGTTTGTAAATGGCCGAGCTAATGATGTAATTAGCGTTTTTCAGTGAAATGGCTGTAAAAACAAGCATGACTTCCTCTGTTTTCCAACAACAGGCACGCGACATGATTAAAAGAGGGTCACAGTCTTTCAAAGTCTTGAAGCGATCGAAACAATTCCCAGGGCATTGAAAGAGCAAATTGCATATAAATACGTCTCCCAGGCCACGTGCGTTGGCTATCATCTCAATTCATGTGTGATACCTGTCAAAGCAAGATATCGCACCTATCCCTCTTTCATAAACAAATACATAACTTCTGCTAAGCACATTAACTAAGAGGCACACAGGTGAAATGTTGATGCCCCAATCAAACATATTACCATCACTCGTTTTAATCTTCCAATATTTTCAATATAGCTTTCCCTTTTGATCATAAGAACAGCATAAAAATATTTTCTTGCCATTTACAAGTTCATACTTCTCTTTGTATTACTCTTGAAGAGGAAAATTCTCGATGCCCGTTAGTTTCCCAGTTAGAGATCACATCTCCACGGTTTTGCATGACAAGAATATTCAAAGATCATGTCAAGATTCTCACTCTTTCAACTTTGCTCCTTCAGGAATGTAACAGTGAAGTTGTTTAGTGTTGTTATGAACGCTTCCCGTGCTTGCCCTACGAGAAGACCGGTTCCTCAAGCTCCTGATAAGACGCTCCGAAGTATCTAATAATATATATATATTTTTTAGATATGACTTGAAAATTTATATTCATACGTTCTTAATCTTATTAAATTTACTTCATATTTTACATACGTATAATATTACTGGACATTTAAGGTAATGAATAACTACAAATAATTCTAATATTTGGAAATCAAACCACTTATTTTTTATCTTGTGACCAGCAAACGTAAATACATTTTTTAACCTTGCCTCGATAAAAGTACCCATGTCTGTCTTCATAAAGTTTGACCACCTGCTGATATCTGTCTGGACGCCCTGTCACCATAAATCCCGGTTTAAATATATGTTATATTATTTTTGGGTACACCATCCACCCCCGATGATCATGTACTAAAATCCTGATACAAGGAGATTTTAATTAAATACAAATCAACTAAGTTTAAGACCAAGTTTGATAAAGAAGACATCAGATGGAATTTTCGTAAACCTGACTTGCCTTTTACTTTACTGTACTATCCCTGCTAATCAAAATCCATCTTAAATCGAGAAGTCTTGAATGGTTCGTGTTTCATGCGGTAATATGGTTTCGATTACAGTGAAACCCATCTCGATAAAGGTAGGATCAGCGCGTTTTTTCTTTTCTTTCCTAAATAGACACCAGTCCCTTTCTTAATATCGTTGAGGCGCGTGGTGCTCGTTCCAACATTGTCTCCAACGGACACTGAAATCGTCAACAGCAAACACGCCAAACATTAAAGTGTGTTCAAGCTGTGCCCTATCGCTCGACATCAGCCAATCACCTCTCACACAAGCACCTACAAGAACGCCAAGACCCCCTTCCCCGCCGGACTGCTCCACTGACAAGCAGAGCAGTCACTATGGGGCGCTGGGTCTTATCTACGCATCGCTCCTCGCCGGTTCCCGCAGACGTATCCTGACCAAAAACTCGTCAGATTACTGAGGTTTCAAGTTTTCTCTGTATCAGCGTGCTTAATCACCAGTTTCTTCCACTGTCTGTGAGGCGCGGCTTTGGGCGTAATGTCTTCTTCCTTTGCATTCGCTATAAATTGCGGTCTTTACCTGCGATTCAGGATTTTAGTTCGAAATGTAAAAGGAAAGTGTGCATGTCCAGTGATAGTTAAGGAAACTCTCTCTCTCTCTCTCTCTCTCTCTCTCTCTCTCTCTCTCTCTCTCTCTCTCTCTCTCTCTCTCTCTCTCTCTCTCTCTCTCTCTCTCTCTCTCTCTCTCTCTCTCTCTCTCCCTCCCTCCTTGTATACAAGGAAAATCACCGTTTCATTTCTGTACAGAACGTAGACCACTCAGTTTATGTTTATGAAGTATTTTGCCACGTGACACCCTTGCTTGGAGGATGACCTTCCATTGCAAATCCAAAGGCTCACCGATTGAACTTGTAAGGCAGCGTGCAGCAGCCTGTATATAGCGTATATACGCAGACGTGTGTGCCAGTGTATGTCTGTGTGTGTGTGTAGCCTATGTGTGCACATGACACACTCTCCTTACCGTATCGTTCCCTCCCCTCGTTCTCCTTTCTCCACTTCTCCCATCCCAACAACCCACTCTCTCTGACCAACATTCTCCTTTTCTACCTCGTTCTACATTCTCGCTTCAAACGCCCGTCCGTCCGCGATCTTCAACCTCCCCCCATCCCCTCCCCCATCCCCTCCCCCACCCCGCCCCCGCCCATGCTTCGCTCGCTCCAACTCTGCTCCGACCTCGCTCTTCATCTCCTGAAGACCGCAATCAAGCCGGTTTCAGCGGAAGAGCCATGGCGGCACGGAAATATTATGCGCGAACCGGGTCTTTGCCATGAGCGAAACAGCAGCAGGAAGATTACGTTTGAAAAATGTGTGTGTGTGTGTGTGTGTGTGTGTGTGTGTGTGTGTGTGTGTGTGTGTGTGTGTGTGTGTGTGTGTGTGTGTGTGTGTGTGTGTGTGTGTGAGAGAGAGAGAGAGAGAGAGAGGTTGAGGGAGAGAGAGAGAGAGAGAGAGAGAGAGAGAGAGAGAGAGAGAGAGAGAGAGAGAGAGAGAGAGCAGAGAGAGAGAGAGAGAGAGAGAGAGAGAGAGAGAGAGAGAGGGAGAGACAGAGAGAGAGAGAGGGGGGGGGGAGAAAAAAACGACAGGGAGAGGCAGAGCGAAAGCAAACGGCAGGAGTGAGTGAGAGGGGCGAAATGATAAAAGAACGAATGTAAAAGAAATCCAGTGTGTGCGGAGTAACTGCACGAGTAAGAGTGAAGGAGAGGGAACGAACGTAAGAAAATAAGAACTGACTGATAGTTATATAGATTTAGAGGAAGTCTGGGAGAAGACAAAAAGAGAAAAAAAGGAAATCTATCATTCCCATTATCTTTCGCGGATTCTTCCTTCGCAAGACCAATACGCCTGCAAGCACAAATATAATAACCCTTATCAACACAAGCGAATCATCACGGCGCAACACCTGTACTGAAAAACACGAGAGAAGTCGAACCGGTGATCGTTGACGTAAGGGTCGGCTCTTCCTGCACGCAAACCACGCCTACACGCATGCAAGCACGCCCGACGCACGCTATTTGTTTAGCCAACTCCATACCCGCCCGCAAGAACGCGCACAGTCGCACACGCCCTATTGACTTTGGCAATGCAAGGCGGCTTCCCCATGCTGTTAATTATTTGTTTCTGTGTGTTTGTGTTTTTCCCGCGGGGCATCTGCATTCGCATAAACATGATCTATTGATCTGAAAAAAGGCTTTGACTTTAGAGGATATCAAATTTCACACCTACACAAACACACACACACACATACACAGAGGGAGAGGGAGGGAGGGAGGGAGGAAGGGAGGGAGGAAGGGAGGAAGGGAGAGAGGGAGAAGGGAGGAAGGGAGGAGAGAGAGAGGGAGAGGGAGGGAGGGAGAGAGAGAGAGAGAAGGAGGGAGGGAGGGAGGGAGAGAAAGAGGAGGGAGGGAGGGAGGGAGGGAGGGAGGGAGGGAGGGAGAGAGAGAGAGGGAGAAAGAGAGAGAGAGAGAAACAAAATATCTGAAAATTAAGACATCAACGTGAAAAACGAACACACTTACGCACACACTAACACACGCAGACAATTCACGAAGGTGTTGATTGCGCTTATATTCCTCCCGCACATCTCATCGTGGAAAAACTTCCGACGTGACGTAACTTCCAAGAACGGTTCGCGTTTTTCACGGTGTGTCATGGCGTGACAGGAACCTAAAACTTCAGAAAAAACGCAAAGAAATGAGGAAAGGTTGAACACGAAAAGACTTTCTCGAAATTTTAATATAATGAGGCATTTTTTTCTTATTTCTTTTCCAATCCGGATATCAAGCGCGTTGTCATATTTAGCTGTAATGGCCTACATAATGTTGCAGATTTAATGCCTTCTTTCATAAAGTTCATGTTCTGTTGCGTCTCCCTCGCGCCAAGACACCGCGTCACATCCTGGTTCTCACGTGATTTTTCTTTGTAAAGCTTTGTCCCTCTGGACCTCAGTTATTTTTTCAACATTTTTTTCTTGTTCCCTTTCTTGTTTCATTTTCACAATCTTTCTTTGTGTATATATATATTTTTTCTTAGATTTATACGTCTGTTTGTTCTCTCTTTCTGTTTATGTGGTGTCCTCCATTTTTTTTTCTTAATCTCTACCTCATTCCGTCTGTCTTTGTACTTATTCTGACTCTCTTTTTCTCTCTCTTGCTGTCCTAAGCTCTTTGGTTCTCTGTTTCTACCCACTCGGCTCTCTCATGCACTCCTTAGTACAGTTCAGACTCTTCATTACTTTTACCTTATTTATCCTCTCTCTCTCTCTCTCTCTTTCTCTCTCTCTCTCTCTCTCTCTTTCTCTCTCTCTCTCTCTCTCTCTCTCTCTCTCTCTCTCTCTCTCTCTCTCTCTCTCTCTCTCTCTCTCTCTCTCTCTCTAATTCTCTCTCTCTGTCTAATTCTCTCTCTCTCTCTCTCTAATCTCTCTCTCTCTCTCTCTCTAATTCTCTCTCTCTCTCTCTAATTCTCTCTCTCTCTCTCTAATTCTCTCTCTCTCT
>NC_091549.1:37717445-37724945 GCF_042767895.1 Penaeus vannamei
ATCTCTTCTCCTTTCTTTGTTTTCCTTAGTCGTCCTTTATCCACTCGGTCCTTAAATTCTCTCCCTTTTCGTCAGAGGAAGAACAACGATTTTCCTATTCCCTTATTCTGCACATTTACTTTTTCACCATCCTTTTTTATTGCTAATCCTTCTTACAAAATAAAACTTTCCTTTGGCAACGATTCGTGAGGAAGGATCTCCGCGCCGCAGGAGGAGTGACCGGAGTCCGAGTCGAGTGGGAAGCCAACTCTTCTTCCTGATGGGGTGGGAGAGGGGGCAGGGCAGGGGGAGGGGTGGTCGCGTCCGTTAGAGCCGACACCGTAACAGATCAATGGGAACTCCTTGTTATTTCTGCTGGTCAGGCGCGACCACCCGCCACATACCCACTGGCAGTCTTCTGTTTGGTCAGCCGATCTCGCTCTCTCGCCCTGTGACGCCAGAACAGGTCAGACGGACGAGAGTTTAAGGGGCGGAGGGTGAAGGGTGATGGAGGCTTGGGCTGAGGTTTGGGTTGAGAGAAGTGAGGGGGGGGGGCGTTCCCAGCTGGACGTTACTGAAACTCGACCGAGAAAGCTTGGGGCTGTTGTTTTTCTTTCATCAATGGCAAATTACTCGAAGGCGTCGCGTTACATATCGTTCGGACTCTCCCTCCATCACCCTGAGTAGGTCGTGTCGTTCCGGACCTGTTGAAGATGTCGTTTTTTGACTCAAAGCATGACCTTATGGCGCTCCCCTGAATGCACTGACTCGCACAAATCTCCCCTCTTCTGCCAACCACTGGACGTTCATTTGCAGTGTCCCCTTCTCTTGCGTTTTGTAATTTTTGTCTCTTATCTTACGTTAGATATCTTTTACTTAATTTACGAATACATTTCTCTTTCCGGTGAGTTGATAAAATGCGTCATTTTCTAACCAAAGCACTTAAATACCAATTTATAACTTCATTATTTCCAGGAATTTGAAAGGTTCGGTTCACCAATAACGAAACCACTGACAAACCGCAAACACCTCTTCGACGAACGCACACTGCCGTCCCGCAATCAGCACTGATGCACCTCTGTTCCGTACAGCGTAAACGAGCACAAACACACAAACGCACACACACACTCCGAATATTTACGCTGCCCAACAGAGATGTTCTTGTGTTTTAGCCCCGGTTGCCGCAAGAGGCGCTGATGTCGAACCTCGTCAGAATTACGGCGGGGCGATTTGTCCTTTTGATTTGATCTTGCTCTCGAGTCACATTCGCGGGCTTATCTCGTAAAAATAAGTTCACACAATGAATTCCAATTTCAGAGATAGTCCACTTATTTTTTCAAGTTGATGTAAATTCACACGTTATGCCTGAAATAACTAAATCGTATTAGAGAAAATAAGCAAGTTTTCCGTCAAACTGATAAAGACAGACGAACGAGGCAGAAAAACGAAAGACAAATGACCCTTTATTTCGCTCACCAGTCGCATTCCACAGACCATCCGCCATTTCCGCAAACATCTCTCCTATCAACCCCTTTCAACCAAATCAAACAAACCCAAACAACACCGAAACAGGAAGACTCACTCACAGCATAATACCTCAACGGAAAACCAACACCGAGCCAACACCAGATCCATCACGAAGACACACCAGCGACACACCAGCACGAAATTTCGGGTACCTAATAGCAGGCCAAACAGCGGCCGTGACAAAATAAATAAACAAGTCCATTAGGCGAGGATCAGTTAATGGAGGATCTGCAGCACTCAAACGCAAATAATCTTCAATGCCGGTTAAAATTCCAGCAAACACGGAGCACGACTGAAGAGCGGCGACTGTTGAGAGCTCAGTCGCGAAACGAGGCCGAGAAATAAGTGTGTAAGTAAATAGTTTTTTTTTGGGGGGGGGGGGATTGAGCAAAAAATTTATGCGGATCAATGTTGATTAGGATGAATTTCAGGATAAAACGAGGATGACAAGCATAATAAAGATATTCTTGACAATATGTGCCAAATTATCATTTTTCCATTATAAATTAATATATCACAATTCACCTTCAGATCTACTAGATATGATGTAGAGAAAGCGAGAGAGCGAGAGCAAGAGAGAGAGAGGGGAGGGGGGGAGGGAGAGGGAGAGGGAGAGGGAGAGGGAGAGGGAGAGGGAGAGGGAGAGGGAGAGGGAGAGGGAAAGGGAGAGAGAGAGAGAGAGAGAGAGAGAGAGAGAAAGATCGAAACAAGAGAAAAAAAAATAGAGGAACAGCACTCCCACCAGGATTACAATAAGACCCCACGAACCATTTTCTCCCCTTCCTCATTTCTCCCTTCCTTTATCACCTCTGCCCCTCCTCCTGTGCTACCGCGCCTCTCATCGTGTCAAGAAGCTGTCACCGGGCCAAGGGAGGAGTGGGTGGCCCTTGAGCGGCTTCCTTTGACGCTGTTTGGGAGGCCCGCTGACGATCGCTCAGGCTCGATGGCACACGTGGTCCGCTCGCGCCCTCTGCCTTCTTTATCTCTTTCTTGATATCGCTATTGCTATCTCTATCTCTCTATCGCTTCCTCTTTCCCTCTCTGGCTATCTGTGTGTGTGTGTGTGTGTGTGTGTGTGTGTGTGTGTGTGTGTGTGTGTGTGTGTGTGTGTGTGTGTGTGTGTGTGTGTGTGTGTGTGTGTGTGTGTGTGTGTGTGTGTGTGTGCGCGTGTGTTAGTACATGTATGTATATGCGTATGTGTATGTATATTTGTATTTAAATGTGCATGTGCATGTGTATATATAAAAATTGATATAGGTATATGTATATGTATGTATGTATGTGTATGTGTATGTGTGTGTATATATATATATATATATATATATATATATATATATATATATATATATATATATATATGTGTGTGTGTGTGTGTGTGTGTGTGTGTGTGTGTGTGTGTGTGTGTGTGTGTGTGTGTGTGTGTGTGTGTGTATATATATATATATATATATATATATATATATATATATATATATATATATATATATATATGTATGTATGTATATATGTATATATATATATATATATATATATATATATATATATACATATTTATGAACGAAACGTATATGTATGTGTATAGTTATATATGTAAATGCTCATGTGCATTCTATGTTTATGTATACGTATGTGTTAATATTCTGCGTATGGACATGGACATGTGTTATGTGTATGCGCAATGTACGCGCACAACACACGCTCCTGCAAACTAACGAAATGCCCAAAATCCAGCCCAGATCGAGGCCCCAAAACGGCCAGAGAGTATAATCCACATCCTGCCCCAACATAATCTACCCTCCAAGGCCAACAAAGCGACGGAACTGTCCATGTTGGGTGAGAAAACATAAGAAAATTAATCGTCACAGCAGCCATGCCCTCTCCTCCCTCCCCCCCATCCCCCCTACCCGTCTCCCCTCACACTTCTACCTCCCCTTCTCCTCCCCCCTGCCCCTCTCCCCTCACTCTTCTACCCCTCCCCCCAATGCCGTCTCCCCTCACACTTCTACCTCCCCTTCTCCTCCCCCCTGCCCCTCTCCCCTCACTCTTCTACCCCCCCCATGCCGTCTCCCCTCACTCTTCTACCTCCCCTTCCCCTACCCCCCCTACCCTGACTCTTCTGCGCCCCCACCCACCCCCTCTTCGCCATTCCTCCTCCCCCACCCAATTGAGACCTCAGGGGTAGGGGGTAGGGGGTGGCGGGGAGTGGGAGTTTATGATGGTTCGCGCAGATCTTCCACGAAATAAAAGCGCCTAAAATAAAAAAAACGAAAAAAAACGAAACCATAAGATTACTACAAGACAAACATGTGTAAGATTTTCACATTGACACGGAAGAGCGCTGAGCTTTATAAATCAGGAGCATATGGATATAAGTGTAAAACCAATCAATCATGATTTCGAAACGATAAAAAACTGAACTACTGGTGCAAAGTAAACACGAATAATAGTAAATAGCAATGAAAAATACATACATCACTCCTCCCCCATTTTTATTGTGCGAAGATGGAGATAGAAGGAAAAAACAGAAATCGGCAGGTTAGGCCATCAGAACAGCCAGCGTGTCTGTCATCGGCTTTCTCGAAGTCGCTGCCGTTGAGAGAGGAAAGCCTACCTAACCCCCCACCCCCACCCCCTCCCCACCCGCGCCGTACCCCTCCGCCTCCCCCCATCCCATATCCCCCTCTCCCTTTCTCCTCGTCCCCTCATCTCCCCGTCTTCTCTCCCTTCTCCCCTCTCCCTAGGCTCTAAACAATAAACAAAGTGAAAGCGTGGATGCTGTATTTTATTTATTTATTTTTCGTAAATTTCGCATGCAATATTTTAAAATATATATACAAAGGGAGAATATCGTGTTTATTTTCGATCTGACTGGCCGTTAGTTATGTTTTGATTAATATTGTCATTCTAATGTGGTGTCCTTCAACGCATAATTATAATAATTATCACATAACAAATGCTAGTTTTATGCCAATATACATACAGCAAAGCGTAATATTCAACAGACTGCTATTTATATCACTATCAACCTCTAACACTCCGGTATGTAAGTCTGCAAATTTTCAACCTTTCTACACTCATAATCATCAATCTATCATTCTTGAACCTCTGAGTTGCCAGCAAACGATTAAACAAACCAGCTACATATTTCCTGAAAGGTAAATAGTACTGGTTTCAAAAGTAACGGACGGAGAGGCAGTACATTGGCTAATTCAACTGAACCGAAATTAATCGACATGAGTCACCGCTTGCAAGGAAATTATAATTTTGCTGTAACAAGTAATGGTGCAGATCGGATACGTATCTTGTACTGAATGCATGTACTGTTCGAAAAGGGAGAACATGGCCAAGGGAGAGGACGAATAAGAAGAAGGACGTGGATGGGATGAAGAATTGGAAAAAAAGAGATGAAGGGAAAGGGTGAGGAGGAGGAGAAGGAAAAGATAGAGGAGAAGGAGGTGGAGAAAAAAAGAAAATGAGAAAGAGCAGGAAATGAAAGGGAAAACGTTATGATGAAACAGAAAAGGTTGATAGAAGAGAGAGGAAAGAAGGCGGATAATAGCGAAGTCAAGGAAAGAAAAGGAGGAAAAGGAAGAGGAGATAGATGATAACAGAGAAGGTGGGGCGGGGAACGAGAGGGGTGAAGCAGAATAAAAAACTGTTATTAGTAGAAGAGGGGGGGATAGGAGGAGAAGGAAAATGAGACCGAGGAGGAGGAGGAGGAGGAAGAGAGAGAGAGGGAGAAGGAGGACGACTGGGCGGGGGAGGAGGAGGAGCAGGCGGGGGAGGAAGAGAAGAAGAGGGAGAGGGAGGAGGAGAAAAAATGAAGAAGAAAAGGGAGGAGAAGAACAAGAACAATATCAAGAGCAAGAACAAGAAGGAAAGGAAAATGAGACGGAGAAGGAGGAGGAGGAGGAGATGATAACGTAGACGAGGGGAAAGAGTTAAAAGAGAGGGTGCGATAAGAGACGATTGGATCAAGAAGGGAAGGCGGATTAGAGGGAGAAAAGAGAGAAGATCGGTGCCAAAGGAAAGATAATTTTCAGGAAAAGAACTGCAAAAAGTTCAAAAGGGGGGAATGAGATATGACAAGAAAAAAAGGTGTAACAAAGAACTCAACAACAAACACTGCGATGAAAAAGATTATAGGCTAAGGGAAATAAACAACAGCAGAATAAATAAAGAAAAATATAAAGCAGATTTTTTTAAAGTTCAAGAAAAACGCAAGAACATAGAAGGGAAAAGATTTGGAAGAAAAATTGATGTGTCGGGCGCTGAAAGTAGACGCAGAAGAGAGGCGTCATCACGTGACTACTCTGTTTAGAATCATAACAAGTGCCTCCCGTGGCCCGTGGTGGAGAGGAGGAGGTGGAGGAGAAGGAGGAAGGGGAGGAGGAGGAGGAGGAAGGGAAGGATAAGGCGAAGGAGGAAGGGGAGGGAGAGGATAAGGAGGAAGGGGAGGAGGAGGAGAAGGAGGAAGGGAAGGAGGAGGAGGAAGACGAGGAAGAGGAGGAGAAGGAGGAGGAGAAGCAGGAGGTGGAAGAGAAGAAGGGGAAGGGATAACAAGAGGTGAAGAAGAAAAAAGGAGAATGAGAAAAAATAGAAGAAAAACAAAGAAAAGAAGGAGAAGAATAATCAAAGGAGAGAAAGGAGATGGAAAGGATGAGAAGAAAAGGAGATAAAGAAGAGAAAAAATATGGAAATGAGGAGATGGAAGTGGTGGAGAGGAGAGGTAATCAAGGAGCAGGAATTGGAAGAAGGAGAAGAAGGAGGAGGTGGAGATCGAAGAGGAGAGAGAAAGGAGAAAGAGGTGGAGAAAGAGAAAAAGAAAAGAATAAAGTAGAAATGAAAAGGAAGACATGATATTAAAGACGGTATAGAAGATATGATATCACGTGTAAAACAAAAACGATGATGATAATCATGATCATATACAATAAAGATAACGAAAATGCTGATCCCAAAGAAAGATACAGACCAACAAAAAGTATACAGCGGAAAGAAATGAGAGCTACGAAGGAAGATGAGGGCCTGGAGCGGCGAATGAGGGAGGGAAGGCGAAAGAAATGTAAACCATGTCTCACTGCAGCGGAATGTTGGTCAGTGCGGGTAATGGCGTCTTCGATTCGTGTGATGATGGTAAAGGACCTTGCTTGTGTAGTAATAATAGTGATAATGACGTCATTATAGTGGTGATAGAGGTGTAATATGGGTGATGATTTCTATCTCTAGGCAAATATTTCCTTCGACTGTGTATGTGTGACTAATTATCGAGGTTGCTCGCTCGATATCAAAAGCCGGTTACTGCATCCGGCGCCTGAATGAGGGAGGAAGCCGGTCGGATATTTTGCTTTGATAAACTACAAATTTAGAGTATTTTTTTATAATTCTTTCCACAATCGAAACTACCATGAATACAATCGTATTCATGTTGACAAATGTAGAAAGGTATGAATGAGAATGAATTTCTACTACCACGAAGTATTCAAATACTTTTCCTAATGTCTTTATCCGATGCTCTCTCTGTCTCTGTCTCTCTCTCTCTCAAATTTAACGAGTTTTTTCTCTTCCGTTGTTGACTAATCATTATTCAAAAACGCTCGCGATTCTTCTTCCAACAACTCGCCCATTTCCTTACCCGAAGACAAGCTTTTAAAACAAAGCAACATTACACATGTTAATTTCACCGGCGCACGCAATAATACACTCGGGAATGATTCAAAGCGAGCTCCGATCAAGCCCGCGAGGCCAAATAAATCCATCTGCATTCAGAAAATTCAGATCAGCGGCCATGAACTCCCTTATATGCTGCAACCTGTCATTGATCCTGCGCGCGTGCAATTGCTGGATGCCGTATCGTCTGCGCGCGCGTTGCATAATGCATCAGCGCTAAATATCAAATACACTAAACATGTCCGAGGGTCACGGCGTGCAATCCTAACTCGCACGACCGAAAGAGTGCAACGGTGCAACAATCTGTGTTTGAATAATAAGGAC
>NC_091549.1:37769945-37774945 GCF_042767895.1 Penaeus vannamei
CTGTTTGTTAGTCTCCTGTGTTTCTATCTAAATGAATAGATAAATTAACGAATGAATAAATAAACAAACAAATAGACATATGATACAATTCCTCCAGAATGATACCTACGTCATCTACGTAAATCTTACCGGTGAAGACGACTACGAGAGATCTTATCATGTTCTAGGCAAGGTATGTTTCATCTTGATATACCATTTGCATATCTTGTGTAATATCAGCAACATTATCAGAAAAATATAGAGCAGACTTCCTTATAATTATGTACACCTATGTTTTATAAGTTTGATTCCAAGATGGCTTATTCGCTTTGGAAATACACACACAATGTATAACTTGAATTTCATCTAAACTTATATTTCAGTTACCTACCATGTTAATCTGTCTAACACTTATTTTCACATTACAGTGTATAGGATTCTACTACCCTTATCTCTACGAAAACTACCACGGCACTTTTTCCATGAAGTTCTTCGAGACGCCTTTCATCATCGTGTCCTGCCCGTCGTCAGCCTATTGGTGTGCTATATATTCTGTTGGTGTTGGTAACAGGTGTAAATCTTTATAACCATTGAAGTAGTGCTGATATTTATCAACATTTATTAACATATTAAGTTATATAATGGTTTACAACATAACCTCAGCCGCTATTGACAAATTATGCAATTATTGATTGAATAAAGAAACATTTTTATCAGTTATTACCATTCACCAGAATCATCAATCATCACTTTTGTAAGAAAAAATAAATCAATTTGATAATAAGCCGTCCCAATCACACATTCACCATGGACATCACCATTATGAAATATATATATATATATATATATATATATATATATATATATATATATATATCAGTTACATTCTAAAATATATAATCTTAATCATTAATTAATAACTACAAAGTAGTAACTATTGAGCATAATGTGCAAGCATAATCAACAGAAAAAATAATGATTATAGTTGTTGCATCAAACGATTATCACCAATCGAATAATCCCTATGAAAAAATACAATACTTCAAACATCTTCATAACACCAATTTTCACAGAGTAAAAACAAACAAATAAATGACTACCATTACCAAGACTATCAGAACAATCCCTCCACCTCATCGCTCTCTCGCCCCCCTTCCCTCGCAGCTGGAACGTGGACCCGAGTGTGATCTACCACCCGACCAAGGAGGACCTCGACTACGCCACGAAACACGCTTGGAGGCATTCGTATGCCTTGGGCGAGCTCTCCGTGCGCGTCCCTGCCCTCACGCCCGAGGAGGAGTTCGCCCTTGACAATGTCCTCTTTAGTTACGTTCCAGTTCAGGAATTAGTTTTTTAAGTCTTCGAGATGGTCTTGCGTGTTTTGCTTTATATTTATCATTTTAATTATCTCTAGTTCATTGTAAACTTTTTTTTGTCCGTTCCAGTTAAGGAGTGATTTTTTATATGTAGTCTTCGAGGCGGTCTTACGTATTCTGGTTTATATTTATTATTTTACTTATCTTTTGTTTATTCATTAAATATTTTGTATTTAGTTTTATTTTTCAGTAATAGTCTTTCGGAATTACGATTTGGCTTTTACTATAGTCTTTAAGAGATGTATTTTGGACTTGAGTATAAAATTGCGAAAGCATTTTTGAACTCGACATTTATCTGTATTACTGATTGTAATAATTAGTCACATGTAGTCATTCCAACCATGTAGGTACGTAAGTTTCGGTCGATATATATGAAGTAAAAGTAGTAATATATGAAGTTCTGTAACTTGATAATAAAACTGAACTGATCGTGATATCTGCAAAACAAATGTTTTTATGTACTATGCAATTCAAAATGTATTCATAAGAATTGCTTTCAATATATAAAGAAATTTAATTGATGTGTACGTGTATGTATCCTTAAACAATATATATTATGTAACCCTTAACAATTATTAAGATCAGCAATAAATAAATAAATAAAAAGATACAGTCGAGTCTTTAAAGGAAAAGAATTTTACAAGGCGACGATTCCTCTGTTGCCTAGAAATCGATTGCAAAATATATTTCATTGATAAATTTTCAAATCTATATAAAAAGTATGACGGATAATCAACAACTTCACAGCAAAAGATATATATTTTTCATTTCGATCCCATATTCAGAAATACATGAGAAACGCGTTTTTCTAAAGATACAATGAAACGTACTGTGAAGTTATTCATTCTCCTTGCATATCTTTTCCTACATTTGTCATGATGTACTTCTCCAAAATTCAGAGCTGTCTATGTTTATTGTCATTGTATAAACATTACTTTCTCGTTCATCATTATAGTAAAATAAGATATAAATAAAAGGAATGAATAAGTAATACGTAATCTTTCATGGCGTTTTAATAGTAAAAAAATATGCACACACACACACACACACACACACACACACACACACACACACACACACACACACACACACACACACACACACAGACACACACACACACACACACACACACACAGACACACACACACACACACACACACACACACATATATATATATATATATATATATATATATATATATATATATATATATATATATATATATATATATATACACACACTATGGTCAAAGTCATAATCCGTCACCTTTACTATAAACATCCTCCCTGCAACCCAGTATCGCTGTGCATGAGTCATCGCAATGGAACATCCCCAAGGCCTTCCTCCGGGCTCTATGGTATTACTTGGATGAAACTTTTTCCTGTTATCCTCGGACTCTTCATCCATACTTCCAGAAGGAATACAAGCTGAATGAGTGAAAAGCTATGGTATATTTAAGTTTTGTTTTCCGCCTAAACTAAACCACGCACACAATTCCAGCTCTATTTTCCTGGTAAAGGGTTCCAGCTCGTACACGTAGATGTTCAGGGTAACAGTGCCACATAAGACACATGTGCGTGGGTCGCTCTGTAACAATACGTAACCAAACAAAGGCGCGAATATGTACACGAACTGCATTTAGTATTACGCTATAGTACGCCACAGGAAAGGTTTAGACGTGACTACTTCGCAATGATCGATCAGTGACTCCTGAAAGACGGAAATAAGTGCGCCGTGATGAAGACGAGCTAGGCCTAAGAATTCACACTGGAGGCCATCGACGAAAGCTCCCTCCAGACCTTCGGAAATGACGTCGAAGAAACGGGTGTGCATTTTCTTCCTGCTGGCGGCTGTAAGCGCGTCTCTGGCCGCCACCGGGATCATGCTAGGCGCCGCGGGACATGGCCCTGGAAGCCGCGAAGCCCTCCCGAGAATGCAGGGTGAGTAAAGAAAGGAATGTTGATGTATATGCATGCAGGGTTATTGCTTCGTCTTATCATTCATTCATAAATTGTATCATTTATATGCAGAAGTAATAATGGTGATTACCCTATTTCATGAATACTAATGTCATTGTAAATTATAACTTACAATGATTATTATCAATTACAGATGGCATCTTTACATGCGTTTCTAATATCAACAGCCTTGCAACATTTACATTCATATGCCACGTCGAGACAATTCCTTTTCATAAAAAAAATGCATTGCCCTGTTCCGTCTCCTCTTTAGTAGCAAAATAATATCAATATTCCAATAGAAATGCTAACACTTTCTCGAACGGTTAGTGCTAAAAAACGTGCAAGACATCAAAGGTCATATAACAATTTGATAAAGTATTGTGACGAAAGGGTAAAAATGCCAAAGGGTACGATAAGTCTAAATTAAGCATATTCAAAACTCCAAGTTAAATGTGGGATTTGTATCTGGTTGTTTTGAGGGACATTTAGTATTTTACATTTCAAAATTTGATTTGACTGGTATAAATTATTTAATCAATATCTATTTACGACCCTTCTAGACTGCACTATATTCCGCCTTTACGCAACTTGGCACAATGACTCCACCTCTTCCTTTCAGATACGTAAAACCTTATAAATGAAAATGAAAGTCACTTATTTACATTTCCGTGATGATAAAGAAATGATTATTATAAAAAATGACATTTGCAGAACATCAATTGGTTCTATTTTGGCTTGGAAATTACGGTTATACATGAAAACCAGCTGAAAACACACCGCTCGAGATTCTCTTCTTGGGTATGTGAATCATGGCTCAAGGCGCGTTATGCTTGCCTCCGCGAACCGTTCGATATGAACCATGGATTAAGTTCGTTCGAATCTTTCACTGACTTCTGGCGCTTAAAAAAATCAAAGGGGTCACTGCCTAACGGAAAACCTCATAATGCCACCACTTTGCGGTCAAACAAGGAGCCACGGGTGTAAAATGATTTCATATATTATTCGTTCTGTTGTGTTGTTTCTATTTGCATATTTTAATCTACGTAAAGTATTTTTGTCATTTGCTCCTTGACTGCTGTAGTTTGCAAATGCGTATATCTACCTGTTTCAATTTAATTCATATACAACGAAATAACAATATCAGCTGATATTGTAGGAAAAAATGTTCGTGATGAAAGACACAAAGGAAAATTCAAAGGAATTAAATTTGATCAAAATGCGTAATATAAACAAAACTAAAATAAAAGCAAATGAAGGCAAACTCAAGGAGGATTTCGAAATCGTTTCATCTTTCAATGAACATATATTGCGTCGTTTTTTTCTGCTATTTTATCAACAAACCATATTCGCATATGATAATCTTACGTATATAGTGAAATAAAAACATAATGTAAACAAGAAAAATGGGATCTGATTGTACCATTCGAAAGTAGTATTAGTAATCGAAGTACTATTGGAATATCATATAATTCTACAACTATTTTTCAATTTCTCTATTCATGAAGCTCTAATATTAAAATGTGAATGGAAAAAATGCAGTATTAGGAAACTTAATATTTGAATCATTTGTTTTACCCCATATGATCATACACATTATATAACCTAAATATAAGCATTACATGTCGAGCACCTTGATGAAAAACTTGACATTTAATTTACACCTATATGTTTGACACAATGGTA
>NC_091549.1:37779945-37787445 GCF_042767895.1 Penaeus vannamei
CAGCCTCTCCGTCGCCAACAGGTTCTTCCATCAGGCATCTCGCGCCCTCCGCTCTGACCCTCGCCTCCTCTTCGTCAACGCCTTCAATTACAACTCCTACGCCCATACCGCCCACGACCCACGCAAGCTCTATCGCGGCCACGGTATCCCTGGCTATGGCTGGATGACGTCACGAAAGGGGGCGGGGCTTATGCTGGACATCTGGGTGGGCGAGGATCAGGTGAGGTCAAAAGCAGGTGTTAATGATTTGCACTGGTTGTCACTGCAGCTGATGAGGTGTAAATGACAGGTGCAAATGCTTACTCCTCGTGTTTGGAATGAAAAAAAAATCAGAAAAAGATGAAAAGGAAATAGAAAAGAAAGGAAAGGATATATATCGAGATATCAGACGACCTAGAATTTTGGAATACAAGAAAAAAAATGTAGATACAATAAACAAAGACCCTAACAAAAAAATTAAAACTATTTTTTACATATATCCAACCACCTGCAGGGCGTAGCGTTGTGGGACTGGTGGATCCGGAAGGAGCTATTAGGCGAACGGGACATGCTCATGCCCGAAGTCCCTCGCACGAGACACATGGGCGCCGGAGGAGTCCACATTTCGGGCTTCGATCAGCTCCTTTTCAGCAGTCAGCCGATGACCAACGGCACTCGCACGATTCTTGATGTGGACAGGTACTGGTTCATCTTGCATCTTAGTGCCTTATATAAACATCCACGTATACATATGCATGTATATTTGCTTCTTCGATTAGCTGGTATACAGTAATTTTGATAGTCTTTTGATTAATAATTGCAATGCCTGGACAGAGAAAACTAAAAGTACGTGTACAGGAATTTCTAGTACACGGAGGAATATATAAATTATACACCAGAGCAAAGAACACAAGCCATGCGCTACAAGCCCATAATGATCTACGATGTAGATACTTCAAACGCATACGAAAAAACCGGCAATTTCCACGAAACTTAAGTACTACCCCTTCTCTGCAGCGCCCTAACGCCCACTTACCAAGAGCACCTTCAGGAGGAGCTGGATTCCGCGCTCGTGGTTGAGATAAGGTCTCATCCCTGCGAAGACATACCGCTGCCTATGCATCAGGTTGGTATGGTAAAACCTATCTCTTTAACCATTTGCGCATGGACTGAGACATAGAACTATGGACTATGTGGTGATTATATTCACTGTGATAATGATATTTTCTTTTTTTTCGACAGACCAACAAGCGTTACGTCATCTACATATACCAACCGACCCAGAGTGATGTTTATCATTCGTACTTCGTCATTGCCCAGGTTAGATAAGTATCTAATACTCTTGTTCCCTGAATGAATAAGCTTGCTCATAATGATGACGATTTTGATTATAACGGTGATGGTTATGGATTCAACAAAGGCAAAGATAAAGACTAAGACAAGACAGGATAAGGCAAAGACGAAGACGACACCAATGACTGGTTACAGAAAATTAACACGTCTTCCTCCACGCAGTGTCTCGGCATCAACGAACGCGACATGCACGAAAGTTACAAGATGCTGGTAACTTTCCCCTTCTGCGGCAACCAGGTCTACGTGGTGGCCTGTCCCAACTCTCCTTATTGGTAACTGCCCTGCTTTCTTGGTCCATCCCAGTGGTTACATTTTAGGTGTTTCATCCGTACTTTTGGACAACGAAGATTAGAAAACTTTCATCGAAGTTGCTGTTGTAGATGTGTAAAATTATAGTTTGTATAAAAAAAAACGAAAAAAACGTGAAAAGACGCATACATATATAAACACACTGAGAGAGAGAGAGAGAGAGAGAGAGAGAGAGAGAGAGAGAGAGAGAGAGAGAGAGAGAGAGAGAGAGAGAGAGAGAGAGAGAGAGAGAGTGAGAGAGAACGAAAATCATCCCTACCTTTACCATATCTATTAGTCCCAAGGAAATCCTAAACATTTCTCCCTCCCGCAGCCACCCTCGCCATCCTTCCCAGGTCTACCACGCGACGGAAGAGGACGCCGACATAGCGAGGGCGAATCCTTTCAACATGCCTCTCCTCCAGGTGTCCTACGGGATTAGGACGCTCGCCAAGGATCCCTGGGACGAGTTTACACTAATGAACCGTGTTGTTGTTAACTATACAATAGGGAGTGATGATGGCTAGAATGGTTACTTCAGGGACAAAAAAATATTTTTTATTAAGAATAAATGTGTATATACTTCCGTGAAAAAATAAATAAAAATAAAAATAACAACAGCAAAATACTTGCTCTTTTTATCCTTTATTAAACCCCTGACTACAACGAGCCGCACTACCTTAGGTTAAATATCGAATAATCGCTGACTGTCACAATACAAATGCCAAATAGCTCTTTCATACGAAAGGGCAGTGATCAATCTTACTTAAAAATAAGTAAATAATTCATATATTTCACATATACAAGTTAAGAGAAAGATGTTAAATAAAGCGAGAATTGAAGCACGGACAGATAGAAAAATAGGCCAACATACATATATGCTAAATCAAAAAATACGCACACGCATATATATATATATATATATATATATATATATATATATATATATATATATATATATATATATATATATATACATATATATATAGACATATATAGACATATATATATATATATATATATATATATATATATATATATATATATATATATATATATATATATATATGTATATGTATATATATGTATATATATGTATATATACATATATATACATATATATACATATATATACATGTATATACATGTGTATATATATGCATACATACACACATATATATACATGTATGCATATATATATGTATATATATATGCGTGTGTGTGTGTGTGTGTGTGATGGGTAGAATGGTTACTTCAGGGACAAAAAATATTTTTTTATTAAAAATAAACGTGTATATACTTCCGTGAAAAAAAAAATCTCCAAAACCTCCAAAAGGAAAACTTAGGCTGATATTATGGCTTGACGTGTCTTCGGAAGTTACTAAAAATAAATTTTTATTCGTCGATTTTCCTCCTTGTTGCGGCGTTGTCGTATAATAATTTGAATAATAAAATCCTCATTAAAGATTCTTCGCATGCGCCCATTTATTTTGCGAATTCACTGGAAAATGCTACTCGTATCATATTCTTGTTTTGACTATTTTTTTCCTTAGCGTTTTCGAAAAAGGAACCTTGCGGTGATAAATATACGACCTGGTAACATTAATGGTCTTGGCGCTTGAGTTGCCAGCTCGTCTATTCCAAAGGCGATAGTCAGTGTTGGGAGATTTTTGTCCGGAATGAAAGTTGTCATGTGATTCAGAGCAATGGTGACAAATTATCCAATTATATAGTGAACTTAGAAAGACAGTCGTGTTGCGAGTACTGAAAAAATGAGTTACCTATCGGCACCACACTTTACATCCGCACCAACATGAACTTCAAAACAAACTGTGAAACAACATAGAAAGCCCATTGTCATGTTCAGATTTAAAGGCCATGATTTAACACCATAAATTCAACACACCTTTTAAAGTAACACAAAGATGCCGCTCTCCAAGACACAACGAATAACAGGCATTATCGTACTGAACCTTCTTTACATCATCATTCTCATCTACTTGAACTTTGACGTCAAAACCACTCATGACAATACGTGGGCGGTCATGCGAAGGCTTCAGAGAACGAAAATACGCCTTCAGGACGGCGGAGAAGGGACGCCTGACCAGCCCGACGGAACTGCAGAAGACGCAAATGAAGCACGCGATAAGGGCGCCACGGAGGAGGACTTCCGCGTTGGAGATCTGCCTGCAGGACGGGGTGAGTTTATCGAGAAATGACGGGGAGAAATAAGATTCATGGTGGTGATGATAATGAGGCTGATGATGATGAAGGCGGTGATGGTGATGACGATGATGATGATGATGATGATGGTGGTGATGATGAAAATACGATAAAAACAGAATAGTACTAATAATTATAAAACTGTAATTATAATATCAATAATAATATTGATTATACTAATACTACAACAACTATACTACTGCTAATAACAAAAATAACTATATTAATAGTAACAATGATAGTAATAATGATTATAATAATAATAATAATAATAATAATAATAATAATAATAATAATAATAACAATTATGATAATAATAATAATAATAATAATTATTATTATTATTATTATTATTATTATAATTATAATAATGATCATGATGATAATAATATAATGATGATTATAATTCAAAATTAACAATAACAATTATTACTATTGTAACAACAACAATAATAATGATGATAATAATAATCATTATTATAATGATATTGATAATAATAATATTGTTAATAATAATATTAAAAACAATAACAACAACGATAATATTGATATTAACAATATTGCTTGATATGCCTGAAGATAGTAATAAAACTGATGATAATAAAATAATAATAGTAATGTTAATAATGATGATAATGAAATAATAGTAGTAATGATAATCATTATCATTATCATAAGTGATAAAGATAATTATGATAACTATAATCACCATTAATATTATCATTCTTACTAGCATTATCTTTATTACCACTATCAGAATTTTTATAATTATTATTTATTTTCATCATAATCATCATCTTTATTAACATCATTACTGATATTATCATTATTATATTGGTCATTATTCCCATTACTGTTATAATCATTTTTGTTTTGGTACCGTGGGTTGGTTAGTTTGTTCGTTAGGTAGTTGGTTAGTAGGATAACAAAAAGTTAAAAACAGATTTTTATGAAATTTTTACCAGAGGTGTGTCTTAGTCTAACTTAGATGCCATTAACTTTTGGTGGTAATCCGGGTAATGATCCGGAACCAGGATTTTTTTTAAGAATTCATTAGTATTGTGAGATAAGGACAAAATAAACTTATTGGCGCCAAATTATTAGTAGTAGTAGTATTAGAATTAGTATTATTTTCATACTCATGATCATCATCACCAGCAGCACCATAACACCGATAACAACAGCAAATATTTACGCTTCCTCACACCATTCCACCATACACGATAAAATATCCAATACAAGGAAGTATTCGCCATTAATACAGCACACATCTCGCAACTCTCCTCTTTCCATCTCCGCCACGGGGAGAAGCGAAGAGAAGCCCCTCGCCGCAGCATCCCTCCCAGCCCCCGGGGGATGCACCGTCTCCAGACACGCTAACTCCTCCGGGCGAATTCTTGCATCCCACGACCGACGCGGGGACCGAGTCAAAGGAGAGCAGAGGCGTTGTGGAGGATGGGGGGAAGGGAAGGATGGAGGATTTGCTTCTTGAGGTTACTGTGAATGCGACAGGTGTTACGCTGTCTGTGGATGGCGAACAGGTAAGTCTGTTGGTTGGTTAGGTGGTTGAGAAAGAGAGTACATGTCATCAGAAATTATAATAACATTAACAACAGTGTCATTTCAGCAAAGGATAAACAGATGAAAATTGATATGGCATTTATCATAATCTGGAACAACAGTAACCACCGTACTGTGATAGTAATGTTTGACGTCCTAGCAGCAACAGTAATAGAAGTAATAATAGCATATTAGTAATGACAGTGCTGATGATAATAGTAGGAGTACAAGCTGTAACAGTGTAGAAACAATAATGATAGGGCATGATGTTACTATCATCATTGTGAATATTCTTTCTGAAAATCCACTCAGGTGTATAGCATGTTAAACAAGACTCGCCCTTGGGGAAATGGCACAGCAAGGCTTCATGCAGGCATCCACTTGCTAACGTTGCACCAGTTCACTGGAAAGGTCATGCGATCTGACCTTTACATGACCTGGCAGCCCACCAGTGAGGCACAGTTTCTGGCAGAGATGAACAGGATCCAAGACGGTCGACTGCTGGTCATCATGGGAGCGGTAAGAAGAGGGAAGGGAATAGCTTAAAATTGTTCAAAAACAGACTTGAAGGAGAGACGCACTGGGCATTCAGAGTGCTGTCATTTCTGATATAGCAGGGAAGTGTGGGTGTGTGCGTGTGTGTGCATGTGCGTGTGTGTGAATCGCATTCTTTCCATAACTGCTTTTCAGCCCCGGTTCCTAACATACGTCGCAGAGGAAACACTGGACTCCATTGCGCGCCTGGGCTCGGATTTCGTCGAGGGCCTCTCCATAATGGACTCCTGGTGCTTCGTCTTCCACAAGAGCGGGAAGGTGTTTTCCGACGCCATCAGCACCTCTGAATCCACTCCGAGGGAACTCCCCGATGTGTCTCCGTTATCCATCGCGATAACTGTGCCCCGAAAACCGCGTAAGTAGACTTGAATATGTAGTAGTGGATATAATGTAGCTACTGGAAGCTTTTGTGTATAGTCCTGAATATCTTGTATGACCTTTGGGGCAATAAAGGAAATGTTGCGCTAAAATGACGCAATTCATCAGTTCTTGAGAAACAGAAAATAAAACAATCAAATTATCCATGTTTATATCACTTTATTTAAAGATAATATCAAGATTTTTCTTCAGAAACACTAGCAAATACACTACGTTAAATTATCATTCACTACCACACCCTATTAATTACTAATGGATGCTAATCATTAACGTAAACAGCTCCAAGATGCAAGTGGTACGACGAAAACAACCTGGGCGAGCGTGCCACGTTCTGCGAAACTTACGAGGGCTACGGGGACTTCTGCCGCTGTGAGGGAACGCCTTGGACCCCAGATCCCAGCAAGGGCGTAAGCAGTGAACGAAGATTGTTTGATAAGAACCTGATTTCCATGTGGGTTTTTAGCTTCAAATACATTATGAGATACGAATTGTTTACCGATATGCACGGGGATGACTGTGTTTCCCTTGTTCTTGCTTTTATCTAGCCCGATTACCCCATGACCGAGGCGATTCCCCTTGCCATAGTTACATCCCGAAGGCTTCCTAACGTACTGAAGCAGGTGAGTCAGGTGTGGGCGTCCCGAGGGGGCAAGCGCACGCCCATCACTCTCTTCGTAGATGGACACAGCCCTGAGGCAAGAGACCTGAGTCGCCTCCTGAACGTATCGGTGGTGGAGCACGACAACCCGGTGCCTCCGTGTGAGCATTCGTTTGTTTTTTGTTTTTCTTTTCCTTTGCCTTCTCTGTTGTATTGTTCCCAACGTTGCACTGTAACTATTGTCTGTTATTGTTCTATTATTGTTCCAGAATTTCTCTTATCTCTTCTTTTTTTATCATTAAATTTCCTCTCTTCTCTTTTATCACTTTTCTCTCCTCTCCTCTATTTTATCCCTTTTCTCTCCTCTCCTCTATTTTATCACTTTTCTCTCCGCTCTTCTCACGCGTGTCTCCTCCCTCCACTTACCTCTTCTCTCTTCGCTCTCCGTCCGTCTCTCTTTTATCTCTCCTCTTTCCATTCTCTTTTGTTGTTTCCATTTTCCCTCTATTCTACTATCTTTTCTTCCAATTCTAACATTTCTCTCACCTCACCTCTCGTCACTTTAA
>NC_091549.1:37814945-37824945 GCF_042767895.1 Penaeus vannamei
CCTGCTGATTATTATATATCATAACAACCAATCCTTTCCAAAGAGAACGTTCTTGGCAAACATGCTAATATAGAAGTACATCTTTACTGTACTTCCAACAATGGCATGATTCCGTATTCTTTTTAAGCTCAGTGTCCGTTCCCTCCGAATTTATATTAAGCAAATTCTGTTGTCCTTAGGGATGTATAATGCGCAATGAGTTTTCTCGGGAACCAGGATGTGTCTCTTCCTTGGTCTGGAGCTGCATTTCTCTGCAATGTTTTCTCGTCAAATCCATTTAGCGTTTATTTTTCAATCCTATATTTTCTTCATATTTCCAACAAAAGTAAACTACTTCTGTGATTGTTTAAAATTTGAGTCAATGGATCGTCGTCTAGCAAGCTCAGGTTATAAAATTGCAAAAAAAAAGTCAATAAATATTTGTGCTGTAATGGCATCAAGTTCTTTTACGTCATTCTGTTCTCCAAATTTAGAGGATCACCGGAGTGAGACCCAAGGGATATGCAAGTGATCTGATAATTCAATTCTGTTGCAGAAGGGAAAGACCGGTTATTCTGTATTTTGTTCTTCTCTCTCAATAACCTTGGACCTGGCATGATAAACTAAACTAAACTTGTTGCACTACACACACACACATACACACACACACATATATGTGTGTATATGTGTATATGTGTATATATATATATATATATATATATATATATATATATATATATATATATATATATATATATATATTACAACGCATACACACAAAATACCCTTAGCGTAGACAGCGGCTAGACTGAGTCATCCTCCTGGCCTCCTTCCCTCTCGTCGCGTCGCCGTGAGTTATCCTTCCCTCCACGTGTCTCCGTAATTCCCCTCCATAATCCCTCCTCTATATATGCCACGGTCGATGGGCCATTCGTCTCAAAGGCTCCTGTTCAGCAGAAATCCTTATTACCTTTGCCCTTTCTTTCTCCGTTTCTGTCTTGTTTATCGCATTCCGTTCCTCTTGTCCTCGGCACAGTTCGCCCAACGGGCTTTTTTTATATATTCAGCGGGGTTACGTTGCTCTCTCTTTCTCCTTTTCTTTCTCTCTTCTCCCTCGCTTCATCCACCCCCTATCTCTCTCTCTCTCTCTCTCTCCCTCTTTTTCTTTCTTTCTTTCTTTCTCTCTCTCTCTTCCTCTCTCCTTCTATCTTCCCCTCTCTCTATCTCTTTCCTTCTCCCTATCTCTCTCTTTTTTCTTTCTCTCTGTCTGTCTGTCTCTCTCTCTCTTTGTCTCCTCTTATTCCCTTGTCTCTCTCTCTCCTCCCTCACTCCATGTTTATTTCGAGCAAGTTATAATTCAATTTTGGATGCCATCCATACTTAGTGAGAAACGTATATTTTACCATTTCTGTTCAATAAAAAACTCCAAAATTGATAAAAGAGTAAAATATGCCGTATCATTACATAGTTGAGCATGTCTTACTCCATCAACAACAAACATGGAACAATTGTATTACTTCACCTATTTGCATTTTATGTCGACCCAGTTATGCTTAGGGCAATGCAAAAGGAGTCATAAAAAAGTATAACATATGTGGGGGGTCGGTTTTCGGCTGAATTTCACAATCCTAATAAAATGCACAGTAAACGTTATTTCTTTACAGGTTTCACATTCACATTCGGTCCCCTCGCAAAGATGGATTGTGAAAGGTCGTTTCCCTTGAAGGGCGTGCTGATCACTTTGGTTTCTTTAGGTTTTATTAAACTATTTTTACTTTGCATTTTCTCTCTCTACCCCGCTTCCCCTATCTATATCTATCAAACTACCTCTATCTATCTCCATCAATCTATCTCCCTTTAACTCTATCTCTATCTCTATCCATCTCTACCTCTATCTATCTGTCTGTCTATTTACCCATAACTCTATCTATCTCATCTCATATCTCTCTCTTTTTCTTTCTTTCTTTCTTTCTTTCTTTCTTTCTCTCTCTCTCTCTCTCTCTCTCTCTCTCTCTCTCTCTCTCTCTCTCTCTCTCTCTCTCTTTCTCTCTCTCTCTCTCTCTCTCTCTCTCTCTCTCTCTCTCTCTCTCTCCTTTTAAACTGTTATAAAAGATTAAGGAGGCCATAGCCATTAGGAGGGTGACAGATTGGTCTGATGTCAGTTCGAACTCTAAGGCAAAAGATAATTAACGTTCAGTCTAATGATCTAATTCGCATTATATTGATGGTGATGATGATGATAGCAATAATAAAAACAATAAAACCATAAATAATAATAACATTAAATAACTGATAATGATAATGATAATGATAATAATAATAACAATAACAATAATAATAATAATAATAATCGTGATAATAATAACAATAATAATATTAATAGCAAAAACAAAACTGCAAGAATAACATCAATAATAATAATAATAACAATAACCACAATTAAAACAATAATAAGAGCAACAATAATAATCATTATAATCATAGTGGTGCTGGTGATGATAACAACGGTGGTAGTAATATTAATGATTGTATTTTCTTATTACAACATCAACAAATGTAACCAACGACACCTGACTAAGCTGTGTCCTCATCGGGATACACTGCTGCTGGCCAAACCGAAGTTAATTGCTTCGAGTGCAAATACTTTCGAGTATCGGATAGTACCCCGGCTATCAATACTCCACAGATATACTTTCAAGGGACTAATTAAACTCTAATGGACTTCTATTGCATACTTGATATCGAAAGGCGATTCGGAAACGGCTAAAACGAATTCTTTAATAATCAGTAGGTTTTACGCAACATTACCCAAAACCCTAGACTTCGAAGCCGTTACACTGTATCTTGCGGTTACAACATAATACCAAAATAACGTACAATACTGAAGTACTAGTTAACGGTACGAAATAACATAAACGTTACAGTCAAAGTAAGAAAACAATAAATATGATCCAATCGACTTTATATAAACATGGAACACTGAGAGACGTCTGCTGCGCCGCCTCCCCGTTCGTCTCCCGTGTAATCCATATTTTACGAAGTGACTTTGCCTTCGTTTCCAATTCATAGCCTGTATGGGGGAGGCCCTGATATACCAACCCCTATATATCTTTCTTCTCCTTCTACCTCCTTCTTTCAGTCTTTGTCCTTCGATCTATTTTTTCACAGTAGTATGAGTCTCTTTCTTCCCCCCTTCTCTTAGTTTCTTTGCTTCCGTCTTCCCTTTTCTTTACTCTCTACTTTCTTCCATATTTTTTTCTTGGCAACTTTTCTTCCACTTTCTCTTCTTAGTGTTTTTTTTACCTTCTCTCCTATTCCTCCTTCCTTTCTTTAACTTTTGTCAGTCCTACTCTCTTCTGTCTTTTCCTATTACGTGGCCCGTGATCTCCCTCCTTCTTCCTCTCTTTCCTTCTCACCATTTTTCTTTCCTCTACCTATTTTCCTGTCCCTAGCCTTCTACTCTCGCATTCCTAATTTTCATTCCACTCACTCCTAATCTCCTCCTTTTCTTCTCTCTCACTTTATTTTCCCTACTCTACTTCCGCACTCTCACCTTCTTTCATTCCTGTCCTCTCTCTCCTTATCTCCTTTCTTTTCTACTCTCTCACTCTACTTTCTCTGCTCCATACCTACTCTACCATTCTACTCTCTCGCTCTACTTTCTTTACTCCATCCCTACTCTACCATTCTACTCTCCCGCTCACCCTCTCTTTTTCTGCTCTCCCCTGTTCTCCTCGCTCAGTCCTAACATTACTCTCACTCTCTCTCTCCTAAGCCCCCCTCTCTTCTATCCACCAACACTGCCCTCATTTCTTATGCTAGATTCGCTCAGTAAATAGCGGTCCCCCTTTCTTCACTGAAAAACGACCCGCAGTGACTTCGAAGGACCAAATTGTGCTTCCCAACAGCGAGTCCGAGGAAGGCCATTGTGCTGTGGGGAGTCGAGTGCAGCCTGGCTTGGATCCTCATTGCAACACATGCGTTGATATCCTATACCTATGAGAGATATGTCGCGGCTTTTTTGCTCGTCGCTGCAGAGTCGGTGTATTTCACACTCGGTTTGCGTACACGTATATTAATTGCACGTTTTTGACGAAGTTCGTCTGCAAAAAAGTATAATTTTCTCGTTTTGGAAGTATCACCATAATCAGATATGTAAATAGGATACTGGTACATAATCCTGATTTTTTAAGTAAAATATATGCTTACACTATAAACAGTGCGTGAGACCGTGTCTGGCTCCGTAGATCGTGTTACATAGATTTAAGAATTTATTCCGATTCTCTTTCTCACTCCTATTTTCTTATTAGAAATCTGAACCTTCTTTGTCTCTATGATTACAAGTACTGTGAAACAGCGCCACTTGAAAACAGCACTCCGGACAGAGCCTCTAGTTGAATCTGACCCCAGCATCAGCGGTTCATTTGAATATTCTGTTTGGAGTGGAAGGCGGCGGGAAATTCCGTCATTGCACCGTTCCCGGAAATCTTTGGTCCTCACATACATGTCCGTACTCGTCAGTTTACGACCAGCAAGCGGCATTTAAACTTCTGCAATGCTGGGGCTTCTTTCCCGACTTCACTTTCAGCTGTAATTAGGAGATGTAAAAATGTAATAACAATTATAAACTTGGCGAGTGAAAAAGTTAGCGCACAATTAGCACCAGCTGTATCTCTAACTTCAACAGCCCGTCTCCCTCTGGTGCTATTGTTCCCGCCGCTGCTGCGGGGCGATGCTTCCTCCCTCAACCATCAGGCTTCGCTGAGCTGCAGTCGCGATTCTTGGGGAAGCTATACTGGGTTTTCTATACAACGAAAAAATCCAAACCTCATTAGTTATTTGCTTCTTGGCTTACACGTCAGCCGCTGCGCTCACTGATAGTCGGTTATAAAAATAACACAGCAGCTGATATATACGAGTCGACTATAACTTACCCCGCTGTTCCGATGTAAATTACAGCTGGTGCTGATGAGTCCAGCACCCCTTCTTTTAGCGCTCCTACTGTTGTCTGATAAAAAAGGCGACACTGGATACACTTTCTTTGCAGTAATCAGCGTCCCTGGCAATTTTATTAATACTTGAGAATGTAAATTCGAGTTTGTTTCCGTGAACATTTTTTTAATACTGTTTAATACATTAGACAAAGTACCAATCACTTGAACCACCCGAATTGTTGCTGCACCTAAATGATCAACAGTTTTATCAAGATGAAAAACTTGAAAAACTCTTCAACAGTGTCAGTAATTTGGTTTCTTAGTAATAAACATTGCCGGATCTTATCTTCCTGGAATGAGCAAAAACATAAACTCATTATGCGAAATTCCTCTGAGACTAGTACGCGCGCACACCTTGAACTTCCCGTTTTCTGTCAAGCCTTCTACCCGTTTTCTGTTTGCTGGAACCTCTTCCCCGTTTCGTCTTTGGTGCTCTTTTATCACTTTTCCTCTTGTGTAAAATTTTAATAGATCTAACCAATTTTCTCTTTCTAGCCTTTTATTATTTCCATTTTCCTTGAAAATATCTTGAAGAATTTCACTCTATTTTTTCCGACTTGTCTTATCTAACTTTTGGTTAATGGCATTTCCTCAGATCGATATGCTAATATATGGGGGAGACTTTGCACCGCGGATTGGAAAATATTTCTACAAATGCACATGTAGTTTTCATATGTGCCATAGGTACACACACATTTCTGATTGCTTGGGCTCCAGGAGAAATCAGAAACATATACAAAATCATTCAAAGAATGAATACGTTCTTATGGCAAATATGTAGTAGCAAAGCATTTTTACCGTACTGTGCATATCTATCAATCTTTCTGATTGACTGATCTAGTCCATCTACCTATTTACTGTATGTGTGTATTCAAGCATGCGTACATACGAGTACGTAAGCACACACACACGTGTGTGTGTGTGTGTGGGCGCGCGCGCATGGCAACGCGCCCGCGTGTACGCATACTCACATGTAAATGCACACGCGCGTGAAGCTCAACTACACATACATGAACCAGCGGTCTCTTTCCCCCTCGCGCGGCCCTCCAGAATATTAAGAGCTCCACCTCGGCAAGCACCAGGAAGGCCTATTCCATTTCAAGGTGAGGAACTTTGACAGGCGGAAAATGAGTTTAGCCGAAGCCTAGCGGCCTTTTTGTTACGGAGCCGTTGTAGAGGGAAATGGAGGAAAAAAACTTTCAGATATTGATACGATCAACTTTGCTTCCGTTTCCTTGACTTCGAGTTTTCACCCCTGACTCATGAAACCTCACATATATTGATTTCTTCTTTTTTTCCAATTGCCGTTTTGAGCGTTCAGTGTTCCTTCACGTTTCCATTTTCTATTACGAAGTTTTCATATCTTCTCATCGCTAAAGAGCTTTTTTCTACTTCTCTTTTTTATTTTGTTTTTATGAATTCTCTTCAAGAAACCGAGCATGGCGAGTAAGTCGAACCTCCAAAGAAATTTACAGCAAAAGTTAGATTTTCCGGGGAAGAAATATAAGAACTTTTTCCCCCTTTTCTCATTCTCTTTTCTCGTTTTCCAACATCGCAAAGTTTCATTCAGTCCTTTAAGAGGCTGTGATATGAAATTTGATACTAAAGCTGTGAGGCCAAGACGCGCCAGGAATGTACACATTTCACGGGGAATAAAATGGGAACATAAACCATACGAAACCAAGTGTAAACTGCTCTAAACAAATGCAAGGAATAAACTCGTTCTGAAAGCGATGCAAATTGAATAAAATGTATTTACGAAATGTAATACATAAATTCATTCATCTATTACTTAACCGATATCTAATTGTTTATCAAATTTCCCGTTTGTGTTGCGTATCATATAATTCAGCAATATCAAATAAATGCTCATTAAACTGATCTACTCGTGTTACACAAATTACAACTGTGGGATTCGAATCTTTCTACTCATTAAGACAAGCCTACTAGAACGAAACCTTTGTATTACGTATAACAAAGACTTTCCCATTTCTCATTATCCTCCCCTCCCGTTTCGCAATATCATTCTTTCCCCTTTCTCACTATAACTATTCCACCTTTCTCACAGCAATCATATATTACCCCTTTCTGATTACGATCCTTTCCCCTTTCTCACTATAGTTATTTCCACCCTCTCTCACCATAATCATTTATCCCTTTCCACGTGGTCGTTACACTGCACATACCCACGCCCCCCTTCCACTCCGCCCAAACTTCGCACCTCCGCAAACACCTTCCCTTAATCAACACAGACTTTCCTCCCACCTCCTTCTCGCCAGTCCCCCGTCTGGCTGTCTGTCTGTTTGTCTGTCTGTCTCTATCCCTTCATTACACATCCTCATAATTTATCCTCTTCTCACCCTAAACATCTCCTCGGTTTCAATTTGTCTTCGTTCCCGTCCATAGGGAGCCCCATTTGCATGTAGAACCTATCAAGTTTTGTTCTTAATGACTTTACACAGAAATCATTACGTGTATTCTGTTAAATAAAAGGGTTTCGGGAGACAGCTTAAATTTGAGTTTTTGTATATATTTATTTTCTTTGATTTATATGTATATACGTGCAAACACATACACACACAAACGCAAACACTCATACAGACACACACACAAACGTGTGTGTGTGTATGCGCGCGCGTTAATAAACATACTAATGTACGAAAAACAGTAAAGCTCGACTTGTATTTCTAAAGGCACAAAAGTCTGTCCCCATAAGAATACTAAAAGAACAACGCTAGACGAGATCAAAGCAGACGCGGGGGAGAGCAACAAGAGACAGTGGGAGCAGGAGCGGTATCCTGTAGGTCTCAGGATGCCGAGCAGGTCCCGGGACACGAGCAAAAACTCCTGACGACACAGGATCATGTGTCCCGGGCCTTACCCCCTTCTTCCTCTCCCTCCCCCCCCCTTCTCCTCTCCTCTTCCTCCCCCTTCTCCTCCTCTCCTCCTTCATATCCCCGCATGAGACCCGTAACTGTTGTCTCTTCACGCCAAGTCCGTAATTATAAATTATAGTTATGTATGCTGGTTGTAGTTGCAGCAGCACGGTCGACGCCTAGAACTTGATGTCCATTTTATTTAGTTCTTTCTCACTCCTTCTTCTTTATGCATATAATATTACAACTCTTTACAAATAAACATATTTACTGACTGCAACGACGCGCATCAAACCACTACTGCATACAACTGCACGTTCATTCGCTATGTAACTGAATAGTTAAAATTTGTGTACTTGTCACCGGCGATAAGAACAAAGATCTTTATCCCGAGTTGATGCCTCGAAGTCTCGTATGACCCTGTTATCGTCAACTACATTCGACAGCTGGCATACAAGATACATTCGTATTGTAAAAGAAAAACAGCTGTTTCTGCTACGATGAACACACAACAATGGTCTTGGTGGCACTCGGATGAATAATAATTATTCATTTGTCCACCTTTTTGCCTGAGGAGAAAATGTGTTATTTTAACTTGATAATGGACGGGGTAATTATGTATGTGACATTTATAAATCAAGTAACAAGCCCGCAGTGAAATTAGATACTAAGAGCCAACACTGAAAACTGATCGAACGCAACTAGAATTAAGCGCGATCTCTTTCATTTGCTGGAGTTCAGGGAAAATGGGCTTGTCATTTTTGATAAAATACATTGTGCGATCGAATTTGATACCTAAATGAACAAATGAAGTGTCACTCCCTTTCCATTTCCTTTCCTATTCTCTTAATATATATATATTTCTTTTTCTTTCGCTCTCTTCCCATTTATCTATGATCTCTTCTCTCTTCACTGCATTCTTCTTTCCCTTTATCTATCCATATTTTCCCTACTTCCGCCTTCCTTTCAACCTCGTCGCTCCTTTTCTTATTCCTCTTCCCTCTCCCTCTCCCTCTCTTATTTCCATACTCCATCTGCCACTTCCCTTTCCTGTATGTATAAAAAAGGTATGAATGAGAATGAATATCTTCACAATACAAGATTTTTCTGACGAAGTTGTATTCGAAACCGGTTAAATACATCTCTTGTGTTGTGAAGAAATTCATTTTCCTTCATACCCCCATACCTTTTCACAATGAATACGGTTTATACTTCCTCTTCCCCTTTCTGTCCTTTTTCTGTGTTTTCCTATTCGCTTTCCCCTCTTATTCATCCCTCTCCTCCCTATTCCCCATCTCCTTTTTTTCGCCTATTCCTTTCCTCCTTCCTTTTCTCCTTCTCTATCCTTCCCATCTCCCATTTACATCCTAACTCTTTCCCTCCTTCCGCCCCGTCCCATCTTCTTTCCCCGGCCATCCAGACAGCCTAGCACTGGCACTGAGGCAAAGAGTGCCATATGGGACCACTTTAACGAGTGCCTCTCGCCGCCTAGGTCACTGACGCTAGGTTATCAAAGGGAAAGTGCATCGTTATCGAGATCATAGAGGTCGTTACGGTGCAAAATGCTATTCTAATATCACCTAAACACGCTTTACCATCATGCGCACAACACTTCATACGGCGTAGACACAGGGGGGGGGGGGGTGAGCAGAAGGCTGGCTTAGTGCTAATTTGCTGTAATAACACGTGCGTATATTGCAATGTACAATAATAAGCATAGTGAAAATTTCCATATCGCAGGGAGGTTGTGTGCGAGGTTTTCAAAGGAAATTACCTGCGTGAGAGAGGAGAAAAAAGGTGGAAAAGGAGTATTCTAGACTACTGCAATCAATAGCAAAAATTATCTAAAATAGTTATTGAAACCTATAAATCACACACAGTCACACACATAAACATACCTATCTATCTATACACACACACATATACATATACATTCATATATATATATATATATATATATATATATATATATATATATATATATATATATATATATATACATATATATATATATTCATATATACAAATATACATATATATATATATATATACATATATATATATATATATATATGTATGTATGTATATACATATATATGTATATGTATATGTATATATGTATGTATATGTATGTATATGTATATATGTATA
>NC_091549.1:37874945-37879945 GCF_042767895.1 Penaeus vannamei
TCGACTACACACGCTCTCACATATACAAACAGACATACACATGTATACAGACTAGCTGCAGGAATGTAAAACACAAGCACATACGTTATGTCAACCATTCATCAAAAACAGGAAACTGAATCATCACATCCAAATACATACATACACAAAAAACACCAGCCACACAAACACGAAACCACACACATACACAAACCCAAAACACGACACAGAACCAACCAACCAATCAACACTTTCAAACAAAACCTCACCCACACAAACAGCTTCACAATTACACACTCTCACAATCACAAACAAACCCTCACAATCACAAACACCCTCACAATCACTCAAACATACTCACAATCACAAACACCCTCACAAGCACAACCATTCTCACAATCACTCAAACATACTCACAATCACAAACAACCACCCTCACAATCACTCAAACATTCTCACAATCACAACCATCCTCACAATCACAACCATCTTCACAATCATTCAAACATACTCACAACCACCCTCACAATCACAAACACCTTCACAATCACTCAAACACCCTCACAATCACAACCACCCTCACAATAATTCAAACATCCTCACATTCACAACCACCCTCACAATCACTCAAACATCCTCACAATCACAAACAAACATCCTCACAATCACAAACAAACAGCCTCACAAATCACACTGCCCTCCTCTCCTCGGCTGAAAGTGAACGCGCTAACGAAGCAGGTGATGTTGTGGCGACAGCGTTCCTTTATCACCCCGGCTGCGCGATCTCGGAGTTTAATCACTTCTTAACGAAAGGAAGAAGCGAGAAAGGAAGGGGGAAGGAGGAGGGAAGAGAGGGAAGGAGGAGAGGAGGGAAGAGTGGGAAGGAGGGAAGAAGAGACAGGTGGTGGATGGAGGAGGAAGAAGGATAGGGAAGGGAAGGGGGAGAAGGTAGATAATAGACAAAGGGAAAAAGAATTTTAAAAAGATGTGTTAAGTGGAGGAGGAGGAGAGGGAAGAGCGAGAGGAGGAAGAGAATGAGATAAAAGAGGAGGTGGAGGAGGAGGGGGAAGAAGAGAACGAGGTGGAGGAGGAGGAGGTGGTGGAGGAGGAGGAGGTGGAGAAGGAGGAGGAGGAGGTGGAGAAGGAGGAGGTGGAAAAGGAGGAGGAGGAGATGGAGAAGGCTGAGGTGGTGGTGAAGGAGGTGGAGGAGGAGGAGGAGGAGGAGGAGGAGGAGGAGGAGGAGGAGGAGGAGGAGGAGGAGGAGGAGGAGGAGGAGGAGGAGGAGGAGGAGGTGAAGGAGGAGAAGAAGAAAAAGAACGAGGTGTAGGAGGAGGAGTACACAGTCGGAGATGGAGAAGGAAAAAAGAGAGGAGGGGGGCGAAGGAAGAGAAATAAGTAAGAGGAGAAGGCAAGTAAAGGAAAAGAATGAAACTACAAAATTAAATGTGGTTGAGGAGAATGAAGGGCGGTGAAGAAAATGGAAAATAACTCCGGATGAAAAGAAGAAAGTGGGAGGATGATTTAGAGAAAGAAGGAGACGGCAATCAGACAAGAGCACCAATAACAGCAAAGGGAAGGAAAGAATAAGCTCGAATGTAGGAAAAAAGAAAATAGGAAAGACGTAAAAAAAAATAGTCTCAATAAACACACCACATTCCCCGAAAAATAATAAATCATGCGCGAAACAGAAGAATAAAACACCAAAATCGAGCCACATTTCCCCCCAAAATTTCTATTAAAGAAAATGCCCGACTCTCACGCACAGCTTCTTGGCAAACCTTTCTTCACACTCGTATCGCATGCTGTTCGTGCAGACCACGCCGAGCGAGGAAATACGATGGGAGGAAGCAAGAGGGAGGGAAGAAAGGAAAATGGTGAATAAATGGGAAGTGGTAGAGAGAGAGATTAAGAATGGGATTAAGGATCGTTGCTATTATGTAATTCGGCAGATAAGGTTGTGCTGAAGGAGGAAAGGGTAGACTTGAGACAGAGGAAGAGCCTGTAAGGAGGGGAGAAATTAGAGGGAAAGAGAGCCTGGATGGAGGAGGGAAATCTTTAAAGATTTTTGAGAGAGAGAGAGAGAGAGAGAGAGAGAGAGAGAGAGAGAGAGAGAGAGAGAGAGAGAGAGAGAGAGAGAGAGAGAGAGAGAGAGAGAGAGAGGCGGGGGAGCGAGAGAAAGAGAAAGAAAGAGAGAGAGAAAGAAAGAAAGAAAGAGAGAGAGAGAGAGAGAGAGAGAGAGAGAGAGAGAGAGAAGAGAGAGAGAGAGAGAGAGAGAGAGAGAGAGAGAGAGAGAGAGAGAGAGAGGGAGAGAGAGAGAGAGAGAGAGAGAGAGGGAGAGGGAGAGGGAGGAGGGAGACAGAAAGAAAGAGAGAGAGAGAGAGAGAGACAGGGAGAGGGAGAGGGAGAGGGAGAGAGAGAGAGAGAGAGACAGGGAGAGGGAGAGGGAGAGGGAGGGAGAGAGAGGAGAGAGAGAGAGAGAGAGAGAGAGAGAGAGAGAGAGAGAGAGAGAGAGAGAGAGAGAGAGAGAGGGAGAGGGAGACGGAGAGGGAGAGGGAGAGGGAGACAGAAAGGAAGGGAGAGAGAGAGAGACAGGGAGAGGGAGAGGGAGAGGGAGGGAGAGAGGGAGAGAGAGAGAGAGAGAGAGAGAGAGAGAGAGAGAGAGAGAGAGAGAGAGAGAGAGAGAGAGAGAGAGAGAGAGAGAGAAGAGAGAGAGGAGAGAGAAGGAGAGAGAGAGAGAGAGAGAGAGAGAGAGAGAGAGAGAGAGAGAGAGAGAGAGAGAGAGAGAGAGAGAGCGGAGAGAGACCTTAAGTGGTGGAAATATTTTAAAGAGAGGGAGAGTCTAGACGCAGGAAAGAGAAAGTGGGAAAATAAAGAAAGCAAATGAGAGTTGATTGTAAGAACGTAAAATTTAAAGACAGCAATATAAAAGAAGCCATGAAATCAGAGAAACAGTGATTTTTTTCGCGGGAACTTCAACTTCCTTCTCTTTATTCATTTTTTCTCCCTCTTTTATTCCTCTGTTTACTCTTCTACAGTAAGCATGTCGCCCTTTCCAGAACCTACTGACAACCGCCACACATACACACTGTTTGTTTCTCTTGCAGGCGAATTCTCACGGGTCTGCCGAGTTGAGTTTGGCCAAACCATCAACATTTTGCGGCCACATGTCCTCAGGGCGAAAGGCAGCGTCCACATCCGCTGAAATTATCCTAAACACTAGTCACATCATCCTTTGTGCTTCCCTGCTTGTGATTTAACTTCCCGTGCCATTAGCGTGCGCTGGTATTTGTGATACGAACGCGTCGCTTGGAATTCTGAGACTGGGCATTTTATATTCAGAACACCGCCTGGATCTTGAATTATTGCAGCGACATTTATTTCCGCTCAGAGCTTTTGCAATGAAAAACGAAGCAACGTATATCCAACAAACGAAAACATGCTTTAAAAAGTATTGAATTGTCGAGTAGATTCCTTAATAATGAAAATGCATGTCTTACCTGACACCAAGCCGAGCCTTCGTCGTCTCTGTCGTGGATGACGGTGCCTTCGCTCTCCACTTCGTCACTTCCTTGGACCTCCTGAACGTTGAGGCGGTGTCCTTTCTCCTTACTCCTCCTGCTCCTCCTAACCTCGGGCTCCTTATCCTCGAAGGAGCTCAGGAGGGGATGCAGGGTCATCTGGAGGTCGTCGTGGGTGTGGAAGACCGACCAGTGTTCCAGCAGTTGGCGGCTCGTGAGGAAGTTAACCTGGCACTTCGGGCAAACGTGCCCCTTCTGCGTCGAGTCGTCCTGCTTTATGCTCCCTGAACTCAGGCTCTGGCTAGCGGTGCCTGAGGAGCACGAGGTGACACTCGAGGGGCTCATCTGAGACTCGTCTGAGGAGGGCGGCGCGCGGGCCATGTGGCCGTGGCCGGGGTTTGAGGCTGCGTTGGAGGCCACGTTTTCGTATGTCTCCTGAGCGCCATGCGGGGAGTTAGGATCCCGAAAGGAAGCCAGGACGTGGAAAAGGGAGTGGAGATTTTGGGTGCCCGCATGACCGTCTCTACCGCCGACACCAGGTCCCACAGGAAAGGGCAGCGTGCCAGCGCCTCCTCCGGCGCTCGTTGGTGTCCCGTACCGTGCTCGGGCGTGCCTCAGAGCGTGAGACACGCTGGGGGCAAGACTTGAGGTGATACTGCTGTAAGGGCTTATTGTGGGCGTGGCATCGCTGGAGGCTAGGTCAACGAAGGGCAGATCGCAGGACGTGACCTCTGACGCAGCAACCTCGGAAGCACTAAGATAATGCGAGATGTGTTCTGGGCCTTCTTGGCGAAGGCTCGACACAGGCGACACTCTACCAGCTCCGAAAGCGTTCTTCTCCTCGGCTGCCACATGCGGTGCACTTCCCGATGTACAAATGTGCCTGGCGTCAGTGATTTTGTCCGCAGTTTTGTAGGGCTCGTGCGCTCCCGGCGTTGGGTGACGAACATCAGTGGAAGCAAGGCGGCAGATCATGCCGCGTCCGTCCCCTCTGGCAGGCCCGGTGATATGCATAGTGGGGCTCGATATAAGATTTCCTTGGAGCACCTGGAGGTTCTTATCTTGTTGCACGAAGGAGGTCTGCTGCCGGTCCGGAGGCCTATATCTAGTGGGCAGAGTATTGCTGCGCCTGAACGGCTGCGCCTTCTTCTTGGACGACGATGGCCGAATGGTGAACCGGCGGCTGAATCCGGAAAAATGTTTCGAGTCTTTTTTCTCATCCGAAAAAGCTCCTGCCGTCGCACCTCCATGGTCTTCGGCCTCCCTGTCCCGGTCGGAGGAACCGGACCCGTACACCCTCGAGAGGAGGGAGATGGAGCGGTCCGGCCGAACACTCGACGTCGAGCTCCTAACCTTGAGGCTGCCGCTTCGAGTGATTTCCCCACTTCCCGGACGCTCACTCCTTCGGTCTGGGAATTCCGAACTATTCCTCTGGCTCGCCCGGCCTCCTTCGGCGCCTCTTGCTCTTCTCTCAGACCCGCCGCGCCTCAGTTCTCCTCCTCC
>NC_091549.1:37892445-37899945 GCF_042767895.1 Penaeus vannamei
AATGTAGATAGGATTGCACTATGTGACTTAACTGTGAATGGTACTCAAAAAGCATGTGTAATCATTTTAGCTGCATTAAAATCTAACGCGTGTGGGACACATAGAAAACGTGCAAGTTAACCTACTGTGCAGCGAGTCCTACACTATCATAATTATTAGCTGTATTAACTTTACTGAAACACCATCAAAAACCCTTTTCAGCACTGTTGATTACCACATTCTGCATTAATTCATGGAATGCTGTAAATCAAATGTCAGTTATGAATAAACTTACCAGATCCTAATTTCCTTCTTTTGGTCGATGTGGGTGGTATTCAACGTCCATGTCAGTTATGAAATTTCAAATCGTCTTTCTTTGACAGATCATTTATTTCGTGTATCCATCCAGATGACTTTATACGATTTGTTAACTTGCATTTTCACATAGTTAAAAATAAATCACGGAACACTGACGTAAGAGGAAAAACAATGTTCACATAATCACATCCTCATACCAAATAAAAACCACACAACCAAACTGTAAAACCCGCTATAACTTATGAAAACGGAACAAAAATGTCCAAAAAGGCCGAGGCCCGATCACCATCACATACACTGGCACAAGCGGAACTACCGAGTGACCGCACGATCAACTACCGCCGCGCCGCCGTCGGTCGGTTACCAACTATAACGTTTTACGCTCCTCTCGCTCGCTCGCGCCGTGCAGGTGAGCGGGTGAGTTTCTTGTTGGTTACTTTCTTGGCTTTTGTATGTCTTTTTTCGTCGTTTTGGTAGGAGGTTAATGGTATGGGTAGGATTTGTTTTTATTAATATTATTAATGGTTTTGGTGGAAACGTGTTTAGTTTTAGTTTTGATTTATATTTTGTTGATCATGTCCTGAAATGTGTTTGATATGTGTATGACAATTTATTGTATACTTTAAGATTACGATGTTATACAAGCTCAATTATGAAACAATAAAGAAAAGGTTGTCCATATAGCTAATCTTGCTAAAGGAAGTGTCATATCAAATGCTATTGCGATGCATCCTAGACGTTGATCTACATTGCACACTCACAGCTCTGTTATACATTTGACGTACAAGAACCCTCCTCGTTTTTCCTATATAGTATAACGAAAAAAGTTTGATCGTTCACAGCAGTCGCTGAAGTAAATATTTAAAAGCAGGTACGTCTGGGTTATTTCCTGTTTGAGTCTCTCACCTACCCTTGGCGGCGTTTACCTTTGTTATATGTGTAAATTAGTTTATATTTGTCTTTTACATTTTTTTTCTGCGGTTTGATGCTTATTTTAACTATTATAAGGGAATGTTACCAGCCATGAGTATTACCATAAGAACTTCATGGGAATTACATTTTGATTTTTCTGTGGTTTATCAGCAGATAATACAAATCTGAGATTATGTTTCTTCGCGTTTATTCAATTTTGATAGTATAAGAAATATATATACTTTAAAAAATCATAAAGTCAGCATTAGCCACTAAATTGCAGAAATACCAGTCTTTCCGATATATTCATTGCAACGGCATATCGCAGTCAGGTATCATGATCCGTCCCAAACAGGATACTGAAATCCCAGTGAGCTTTTCACACAGTCCTCGATCTTCACGAAATCTGGCCCTTCAACTCTCTCCCATCAAGCTGTATCCCCATTCACCCTCGCGCCCTGTTCATGACACTATTAATAACTCCCCGTGTGTTTCTCCCAGGCGGTCGCTCTCCTTATGTATACACAGAGGCAAGTGTAACGTCCCTACCTGGAGGTGTGTGTTAACAAAGTTTACGCGCCAGTAACTAGCGGTGCGGGTTCTCCTCGTCATACTTCCCCGCACCTGCTCGGTCCTTTGTTCATATCTTTAAGTATAGTTCGTTTTCCCTTTTTGTCTCCTTTTTTTCTTCTTCTTCCTGTCGGCGATTTCTACTCGGTGTGGTTATCTTTACAAGAGGTGCTTTGTGCGTGTGTGATTGCTGTGGCGGAATAATAGCTCGAGTATTTGGTTTATGTGCGGTATTGGTCCAGATCTCCCCGTAGTCTTTTAGATTTCTTAAAGATAACTCTATAACTAAACTGTTTCCCGCACAATCTGGCATTGCTTTCTAATATATATATATATATATATATATATATATATATATATATATATGTATATATATACATATATATATATATATATATATATATATATATATATATATATATGTGTGTGTGTGTGTGTGTGTGTGTGTGTGTGTGTGTGTGTGTGTGGTTATATATATATATATATATATATATATATATATATATATATATATATATATATATATATATATATATATATATATATATATGTATGTATATATATATATATATATATTATTTATGAATATATATATGTATGCATGCATGTATGTATATACATACATACATATATATATATATATGTATATATATATATATATATATATATATATATATATATATATATATATATATAGAGAGAGAGAGAGAGAGAGAGAGAGACAGAGAGAGAGAGAGAGACAGATGGAGAAAGAGAGAGAGAGAGAGAGAGAGAGAGAGAGAGAGAGAGAGAGATTTATATATGTATCTATATGTATATATATAGATAGATAGATATTTATATATATGTATCTAAATGCATATATATGTATATATAAATATATATACATGTATGAATATATAGATAGATAGATAGATATTTATACATTATATATTTTTATACATTATATATATATATATATATATATATATATATATATATATATATATGTGTGTGTGTGTGTGTGTGTGTGTGTGTGTGTGTGTGTGTGTGTGTGTGTGTGTGTGTGTGTGTAATATGCATATTTCATATATCCACTGTAGTTAATGAGCTATTTTAATACTACAAACTTAAGATTACAATGGCCTGAAGACAATACACATCGCAGGCAGAATGCTACTTGAATGTGGAAAATCAGCTTTGTTTACTCATCTCTTTTTAACAAGTATAAGCAAATCAAGCAGATGTTTATATATATCTAATTATTTAATGTGTGTGTGAGTGAGTGTGTGTGTGGGGGGGAGGGGGTATGTGCATGTGCATGTATGCATATACTCATATATAGATGTGTGTATATATACAGACACACATATACACACTAGAAGGATTAGATTCACTTTGTAAAAGAGGTGGCTTTAAATTAAAAGATTGGTCACTCAACCAGAAATCTTTGGTTGAAGTTGTATCAGATAAGACAGAGATAGTTTCACATTTAAAGTAGAAGTTTCTCGTGAAATTTCAAAACCAAGATGAGGAATTTAAGGATAAGGATAAGTCCGATATGCGAAGCTGAGCCTCGCCCGGGCTATGGGGGAGCCCGGCCTGTACCGACTAATGTCGACTCGATCAACGTGTGTCAGCGAGTGCTGACGCGACAGAGCTTAGTCCTTACCCACCGTGGTGCCCAGCCACAGCAGTAACCTCCGGGCGACAATTGCAACTTCTCGCGACTGGGCGGGGCGCGAACCGCCGACCCCTCGGATGAGAGGACGGCACGTTACCACTGTACTATCCTGGAGGAATTTTGTCGTTTGTGAGTTTTATATATAATCCTTTAGGATGGACAGGTCCCTTTACTTTACCAGCAAGAAAGCTCTTACAAGAATTGTGCAAAAAGGGAGCTTCTTTGGATGAGCAAATATCTAAAGAAGAAAATAGAAAGTGGAGCAAATGGTTGAATAGTCTACAAGGTTTAAGGCGGATAGAAATTAAACGATGTTTAAAGCTTGAATTTAGTGGGAATGTTGAATGTGAAATACATTATTTCTCAGATGCCAGTGTTGATTATGGATCTGTAATCTATTTGAAATTTTTATCAGTAGACAGTAGGAAAGTATATTGTAACATATTAACTGCAAACTCTAGAGTTGCTCCAATTAAACAAGTAACTATGCCAAGGCTAGAATTAACAGCTGCTCAACTCTGTAAAATTAGCTCACACATTCCTAAAAGTATTAGATTTTCAGGTGCATAGATTTTTTTGCTGAACAGATTCAATGTCTGTTTTTGCTGAGCATTAAAAACAAAACTTCTAGGTTTAAAACTTTTGTTGCTAACAGACTTAGAATTATTCATGAAGGATCAGAAATTGATGAATGGCAGTATATTAATTCTCATTCTTTTCCGGCAGATGCTTCCCGAGGTCTCTTTGCTGATGGTGACGATAAGATTAAAGGGCATATGTGAAGTAACAACTGAAAATTTTAAAAAGCGAGAATTAGCTCGCAAACCATCTCTCTAATATGAGTAAAAAAGGAAATCTGAAAATAATTCCCCTAAATTGATTTATTTCGATTTTCCGAAGTCAAGTTCCCGCGAAAATCCGGAACCCGGATGTGTGACGTCATTTCCAGAACACAATCACAGCATTCTCTGCATTCATTACATTGTACAACATGTCGGACTCACTACAAAACTACAGCGGCAGTGAAATCAGTGAAGTTTCATCGGATTATTCCGACGAGGACATTGGTACAACTTCTTCAGAGGGTGCCTATGTCTTCGAAGAGTTGGAAGATGAGGAATATCAAGGGTTGATGGTTGTTGGACCGTACATGCACGAGCCTGACGCTGTGGATGTCGTGGAAGTTGTGCCAAACCAGCCAGACATGGAGTGGCGTCGAGACACGTAGAGATTGAATGAATGGTAATTTTCTAAATTATTTTTTATAGTCGAATGTGTGATCCCGCTTCTGTATGGTACAAAATTTCTGCTGGCTGAGCTATCTCTTGTCTGCACCCGTGGCACAGGCATACATCTATTCGCGAGTGGAGGGGCATCGGTATTTATTTGTGTTGTGCTTTTTGGGCTGTACCTATCCTACCTCTGTGTAGTAATACATGCACACTTGCAATGCACTCGGCACATTGTGTCGTACCCACGCAATGAATGTTTGCTACGCCGCCAAGCAAATGCGCTCTTTCAGAGTTTGTTTTGGGCTGTTGTGATCATGACAAATATAAATTGGAAATGGCCTACCGTTTTGCAAATCCCATGTCGTAAGCCATTCTGTTCGCAAAGCAATCAGGCTCGAAGTGTTTCAGGCAAAGTATGCTGGTTGGCACAGGCTGAAAGTTGACCCGCTTGGCATGCACAAAACGTGTCCAATTCCTTGCTCTGTCGCGGTCTTTTGGCCATTCAAATATCTGGTGACATGAATGGGAACAATGAATTGCTACACAATGCCACAGCATCCTTTGTTACAAACTTTCATAGCTTGAAACTGGGACGTCTGTGATATCCTTGACTCGCGGGTGCAGTGTGTGTATCAAGCTATTCAACAAGTTTCTCCCTGGTTCTGGGAATGACGTCACAACCGGGGATTGCCGAAGACTCCCGAGTTTTGCATCTTCGTTTCTAAGGGCGTTGCTATGGGATTTTTTTGGGTACCAGAGGGTCTCTTGATTTTTTTTTTTTTTTTTTTTTTTTTGCATGAATAGGCTAAGCATACATTTTTAAACAATATTCAAAGAAAGAACAATGCACGATAATTACTTCACATATGCCCTTTAAGATGTGGTTTAAAGGTCCTGAAATCCTGTTCTCAGATCGGACTAGTAGAAGAAAATGCAAATTTAATAACTATACAGTCAGATGATATTGTAAAAGTAATTGTGAATAAATTTTCAAGTTGGACAAAGGCTTAAAGAGTCTTGGGCAAAGTTTTAGAAGCATGTATAAGGTTTAAAAGAGAACCATTGTCGCCATCTGCAAGAAGCTTGGGTGAAGCTGAGAAGCTAACCATTTGTAATGAGCAGAATAAATATTTTGATTTTCAAAATGTGAAAAGCAAAAAAGAGAAATTGTAGACGAACCAGTTCAAATAGATGGAATACTAAGAGTAAGAGGAAGGTTAAGAAATGGCAATTTATTTGTTGAAGTTAAACATTCTATCATACTTCCTAAAGAATCTCTAGTTTCAAAACTAATTATAATGGAGATCCACAACAACCTTGGATATCTTGGGAAAAATGCTATACTTGTTAAACTTAGAGAGAAATATTGGATACTAGGAGCTTCTAAAATGTGTTACTTGTGAGAAGTATAATGCACAAGTTATGCAACAGATTTACCAGAACTTCGATTAATATCTCATGATCCACCTTTTTCTAGAGTAGGCATAGATTATGCTGGACCTATCCTACTACAAAGAGGCAGAGGTCATGTTAAAAGATATATCACATGGTTTATATGTATGAACATAAAAGCTATGCACTTGGGAATGGCTTATGATTTGTCTACTAATTTTTGTATTAATTGTTTGAGCAGATTTGTTTCACGTAGAGGAGAGCCTAAGTATATAAGAACCGATAATGGAACAAATTTTGTTGGAGCAAAACGTGAATTGGAAACCTTGAATATAGAAAGAAAAGGGATGGTTGAGTATTGTGCCAATCTTGGTATTGAAAAGGAATTTAATCCGGCATATGCTTCTCACTTTGGAGATGTTTGTGAAAGATTGATTAGAACTGTAAGAAAATTTTTGTATACAATGGTTAAGGAAAATTTAGTCAGTTTGGATGATGAGACATTTTCAACATTATTGTGTGAAGTTGAAGGAATTATGAATAATAGACCAATAACAAATTTATCCGATATTGCTTTAGAGCCACTTAAACCAAACATGTTGCTTCAATCAAGAAGTAATAGTAATAGTTTGAGTTTTCAGAAGACAGTTACAGTAAGAAAAGATGGCGACAAATACATTTGAGTGAAATATTTTGGAAACGTTGGTTGGAAGAATATTTGCCTGCAAGAGAGGAGTAAATGGTACTTTAAGAAATGTAATTTAGAAGTTGATATTGTTCCCACTGTTGAGGCTAATGTAAAGAATACCTATGAATTAGCAAGAGTAACTGAAACTTTTATTGGAAAAGATGTTAGGTGTGCGAAACTTAGGACCAAAGATGGTTATTTAGACCAATTTCAAAACTTTATTTAGTATTAAAACACGAATCTAAGAGTGCCTTGAACTTGCCATAAGTCTTGATACTAGTAGATGTAAAAGGTGACGGCAGGATCTATTCCAGAGGGGGACTGTATCGCAAGCCAATACCTCTGTAGCGATATTTCTTTACTTTCTCTCGTACTGGTGTATTTTCCTACTTTTGTTATTTCTTCTTCAGAAATCTATTTTGTTTAAAACTGTACAAATAGGATGTGTATATACTTAAGATTTTTTCTCAAAAATAGTTTTGATTTTGTGGCCAGTGCTAAGTTATGCAAATTGGAACCTGTGTTTGAAGTTGACAAATGTATCCTAAAATACAGCATGCCATTTTATGTGACATGTAATTATTGTGCTAATATCATGTGCTAAAATTGTACTGGCCTGTGACTATTCTCATTTACTATGTGATAAAGGGTATTTGGTTCTAATTTTGTTTGTAGAACTGCAAAACTGTCAAGTTAAAGATTGTGTTCTAGTGAAAGAGTATCATTTTATACATTTATCTTTTTTG
>NC_091549.1:37927445-37932445 GCF_042767895.1 Penaeus vannamei
GTCTGTTTTAAGGAAAGCAGTTTTAGAACCTGTAAATTTAAAATTTAAAAGAAATACCAGTATAAGGTGACAAAAATATGTATGGTAATGTATAATGTGCTTTTCTAGCCAACAGAAGGTCTGGCCCCTGTCTCTTCTTGCACTACGAGCTTCATGCAGTGCATACACTCTCCCAAGGAAGCCAGTGACCTCAGCAGAACCATTCACAGAGTATATCAAACAGCAAGGATTCACACAAGAAACACCAGAAGCTGTTGATAATGAAACTGCTTCTAGTAGAGATGGCCAGACAGATTTAACAATAGCATTACATCCTTTGCAGCAAATAACTGTTAATTGGGGAATTGCAAATAATGAGTTAAGTGCAGGTGAGTATGATTTTTGTATGGGATTTACTCATACATTTATATGTGTTTTGTTAAGCCTAAATTTTAAATGATTATCATTAGTAGCATATTCGGTTATTGCCTATATTTGATATAAATCAGGAATAAATGCAATAAACACCAATATTGCATTATGCTTTCACAGCTGCTGGTCAACATAAGCTACTGCAACATGTGTTTCGCAGACACCTGAAGCCCAAGAAGCAGCATGAAGTTGCTCGCTTATCATTAGTGGCTGGCCTTGTAGCCCGTACAACATGTGATGGAGTAATGGTGGATGTTGGGTCAGGCCAGGGTCATCTCTCAAGACTCCTTGCATACGGACACGATGTGAGAGTGGTGTGCCTCGAAGCACAGGATGAATTTATCATGGGAGCAAAGTAGGTAATTTAAATACAGATCTCAGAAGTTTGAATTAGTTTTAATAGTGCATTAAGATTTTGGTAGAGAAATATTGAATCCAATGTAAAGATGTTTGTGGTTATGAAATAGATAGTCTGAATTCTGTTTGTTTTAATTTTTAAAAAGAAAAAATAGCTTTTTTCTCTCTACCACTTTTATTGTAGTTTTTAGTTGCTTTTACTTGAGCATAATTATTGAAGTTAAACTTTGATACATAAAAATTACAGACACTGTCTTTTGCCTGAAGAAGTAACATCTAGAGATCCATTTCATGGTTGTCATGCAAGTGTTTTACTCAATAATGACATATTTCAGAAAATTTGATAATCAGTTAGAGTTAGCAGCAGAGAAGATGAAGAAGAAGTTTACCGCTCTCCCTGAATTGCCACCTTCTCCTCGCCATAGTGTGTGCCACCTGGAACCAGATATGAGTCATGAGGCTTTTAAACAGGTAATAAGATACTGTGAAGTTTAGTTAAGAAGATACTGTGAAGTTTAGTTAAGAAGATACTGTGAAGTTTAGTTAAGAAGATACTGTGAAGTTTAGTTAAGAAGATACTATCAAGATTTAGGTTTGTAATATATTTGTAAACAACTTTTTTGTTCATGATTGATTTTATTGGCTGGGTTTCCCATCAAATTTTTATATGTAAATAAGGGAAATTTTCATGTGACTAATAAGATATTAAACCTGCAGGCTGTGACAGGAGCTTGGCCAGGATTAGAAGGAAGGGGTGGTGTGTGTGGTCTTCTGGGGCTGCATACTTGTGGCAACTTGGCCCCCACTATGCTGAGAATCTTTGCAAACATGCCGACATGCCATGCTGTTATATCAGTTGGTTGTTGTTACATGAAGTTGGATACAGTTAGGTAAGTTTATACATCTCATTAGCATGCACACACACACACACACACGCGTAAACATGCACACAGTCCTGCATGCAGACGTGCACACACACACACGTGAACGCAGACACACAGACATGCACATAGACAGGCACGCAGATACACACGCAAACACGCATGCAAACGTGCATACAAACACCCACGCACAAAAACACACATAAACACACACAAAAACACGCACACAAGCAGACACAAACACGCACACACACACAAACAAACAAACACGCACACACACACAAACAAACACGCACACACACACACACACACACACACACACACACACACACACACACACACACACACACACACACACACACACACACACGTACACACACACACGCACACAAACACGCACACGCACACACACACACACAAACACGCACACACACACACACAAACACGCACACAAACACGCACAGACACACACACACACACACACACACACACACACACACACACACACACACACACACACACACACACACACACACACACACACGTATACATGCACACACACACGTATACATGCACACACATACATGCACACACATACATACACACATACATGCACACATACATGCATACATACATGCACACATACATGCACACATACATGCACAAATACATGCACACACATACACACATATGCACACACACATACACACACACATGGACACACACACACACACACACACACACATACGCACACAAACACGGACACACATACACACACAAACACACACACAAACACACACACACACACACACACACACACACACACACACACACACACACACACACACACACACACACACACACACACACATAAACACACACACACAAACACACACAAACACAAACACACACAAACACAAACAGACACACTCACACACTCACACTCACACATGCAAACACACACTCACACATGCACACACACACACATATAGGAGGGGGGTACCTTCCAAAAAGTTGAAAAAAAATATGGGGGGGGGGAGGGTCACTGGCTGTTTATAATTTTCGAGGAGGATCATATGCACGTTAACGCATGCACATAAAGTTAAAAAGATTAATCACCCTCATTTAGTAGGCCTACATCGATTTTCATATCTAAATAATAAAATATATTAGTTATCCCTCTCAAACTGTTTTTTTCGATAATTGTCAATATAAACAGATTGCAAAGGAGAACAAGTGTAGAGTTGGTGATTAGCCATTTGCACCCATTATCTTTACTAAGAAGTGCATAAAATCATGCAGACGCCTAGGCGTGGTGGGATATTTGCGAATTTATGGTACCTAAGACGTACGGTAACGTCTAAACATATTAATTTATCGGGAACACACAAAACAAATGCGATAGCTTTTTGAACTCTAGACAAAGAGTGCACACACAAAAGAGCTCAAAATTCCATATAGTTTTTATTTCGGACCGGGTATTACGGAGTACTATTATCTTCAATATGAAATAATCTGTATCATGCTTATACATCCAAAGAGTAAACAATCTGACATTTAGGTAACATTCATATGGAATTGGTCTTTACAACGGTAACTACCAATTTCAAATCAAATCAAATTTACCCATGCTGTGATGTACCGACCGTTGAGCCGAAATGTAACAGAAATATTTCAATCCTTACTTATAAGGCTTATCGTACATGACATACGTACAGATTACTTGGTAAACCAAAATATATTAGCAGGAAGTCTTGATCGAAGCATATTTTGTGTGTAAAAGGACACAAAACTTATTTATTTTTATTTTTTATTTATTTATTTTTTTTTTTGATATATTTCACAAAATATTTCGTAATAAATCACGGTGATATAATTTTTTCCTGATATTGGTATAAAAGTGTTCCTTGAACATTCACGAACTCATATCTATGTGCAGTGTCATAATCAAATGCCATATGCATGATTGCAGCAAGCAGAAGTCCATATAGGTGTACCTGGGCGCTCATTAGTGACATACCATAGCAGGCGCTTAATATTCGTTTGGTAGTTTACTCATCCATGTACCTATACTATATGCTAGCTAACTCAATTTGGTCCCCTTAAGTTTGCTGCTTTTGGTAAATGAAAGACTCACAAATTGGATTTTTTGGCATAGAATTATTCCTAACACCTCAAATAAATATCAGTGACTAAAGAAATTGTCTAAATAATGGAAACTTTAATTAAAGGAATGTGAAATATTAAACAAATACATTTTATCTTTCAGTTACCTCTGTTTTGATTTGATTAATCTTTCTTTCAGTGATGAAGCGGATTACCCAGGATATCCCATGAGCAAAGCAGTGCAGGCAGTTACTGGAAATGAGCTAAGTTATGAAGCACGTGAGGTTGCATGCCACGCCATTGAAATGTATGCAGAACGCCTATATTTAGGAGCTGATAATCTGAAGGTAATTGGTTTTACATTTCTTTCCACTTTTTTCTCTTTTTTTTTTTCTTTCTTTCTTTCTTTTTCCATTGTCTCTGTCTTATTATTAATATTCAAGTAAAATAGTGATGAAGACAGATGACTGTTATTAACTGCTTAAATTCAATTTATAGCCTATAAGGTATATTCAAAAATAAGTTACCTAATTGCATAATCCACTATTTTTAGGCATACCCTGAAATTTAGGCCCTCTGGCATTTTAGCCACAAGGGCTTTGCCACGAAGGCATCAGTTAGTAGACCTCATGACCTCACCAGATTTCACCTTTCTTTACTATTATTATTATTATTATTATTATTATTATTATTATTATTATTATTATTATTATTATTATTATTATTATTATTATTATTATTGTTGTTAAGATGCTATCACAGCTGTTATTATACATTATGTGTATTATAATGTTATTGACATTACTAATAGCTACATAAGATAAAAGTAAAGATTTCCAAAATTCAAGGAAAATAAGTAAGCAGTTTAGATATGTCAAACTAGTAATTGATTCATTGGTTATTAATTACTTATGAAGTCATCTGTGTATAAAGACCATCAATAAGCTAATTTCACAATGTACTTCCATCCCATCTTCTACAGTATTAAGATAAAAGTATGTATTTTATGAAAAATTGCAAAACATTTGAAACTTTGAAAAAGAAATAGATATTCTGTGCAGTTCAAAATAATGTTTATTTTTCAGGTACACTGCTACAGAGCTGCACTAGAGGAGATTATCGTAAAATATTGGCCAGAATTAAGTCATGCGGGTTTGCGATCAGTAAACCATGCACATGAAATGGAATTTCCTGTGTGAGTAATACAGAATACCAAATCTATTTTTTGAATTGATTTTTTTTCTT
>NC_091549.1:37977445-37989945 GCF_042767895.1 Penaeus vannamei
ACGTACTCCCTCATACACGTACAGGCATTCGCACATGCTCTCTCATACATGTACAGGCATACGCTCATGCCTCCTCTAATAGGTACAGGCATGTGGACATGCTCCCTCATTCACATATAGGCATACACACATGCTCCCTCATACACATACATGCATATGTATATTCTTCCTCATATGCATGCAGGGATATGCATATTCTCTCATATACATTCATGCATACACACATGCTCCCTCAAACACGTAAAAAATTCCTAGATCCGGATTATGATCCGGCAGCTAGGTTGGGCCCAGACACATTTCTGGGAAACATTTCACGAAAATCTGTTCACAACGGTTTGAGTTATCTGCGCAGGATCCCGATTATGATCCGGATCACCACCAAAATTTAATGGCATCTAAGTGGGATTAAGGCACACTTTGGGGGAAAAATATAAATCTGTTCATAACTTGAGTTCTTCTGCTAACCAACTAACTAATAAACTAACCAACGCTACCAAAGACATAACTTCCTTGACAGAAGTAAATATATTAGTAGCAATAGTAATTCTGAAAATGGTAGTACAATCAATGATGATTATAATGATAATAATAATAACAATGACAATGACGTTTATGAAGATGATAATGATGATTATAGTAATAATGATAATGCTAGTAATAAAGGTAGTTCCAGCAAGGGAATGTGAAAGGAAAAGAGAAAGATATGACGATTACGATGAGAGAGAAAATATGGAATTGGTAGTTTATAGAAATGATACAAGAAAGTTGTAGATAAATAAGAAAATAAATAAAAGAATACGGTAGATAAACAGATGGTATAAAGAAAGACGGATTATAAGAGGAGTGCAGGTAGATAGTTATTAGAAAGAAGATCAAGTAAATCAAAACGCAGATAAGGCAAAGAAAGAGCTTGATTGGGAAGTGAAAGAAGCCGTGAGTCGATAGAATGAGAGAACGAAAGCGAGGAATTAGAGGAAAAAGGAAGACAAAAAGAAGAAAGTAAAGAGGGAAATGAAGAGCACATGTGAAGATGGGGGAAGAAGGAAAAAGGTAGAGAAGAAAGGAAAAAGATAGAGAAGAAAGAAAGCGGGAAAGACGACGGCGAATAAGAAAGAGCGGAGAAGTAGGCGGGAAAAAGAAAAAAAAAAGTGTTATTAAATAGTCATAGAAGGGGAAGGGGTAAAACGAATAAAAAGACCAGGAATAAGGGTGCAGAATAAGGAAACCGGAACAAAGGATGTCCGAGACAGAGACAAGCAAAGGCAGAAGGAGAGGAAAATTGCCGAAAGGAAAACGATAGAGGAGAAAGAATGAAAGAATGAGGGAGCTGAAGGAGAAGAAAATCTGCGAAGGCACCGGCGATTAAGTGATGGAAATAAAAAGGGCCGTAAAACCTCGAGTTATAAAATTGAAGGCGGCTTGATCGCGCGTCAGAAAGGAGAAGAGGAAGAGGGAGGGACGGAAGAGAAGAGGAGGAGAAAGGAGGACGAGGAGGAGGAGAGAAGAATCTTACGTGACTTGGGGAGAATTTTTTCTTTTTCTTTTTTAAGGCAGATGGACAGGCACAATTGATGACAGGCAGATAGACAAACACGAACAGACGCACACGTATGCACTTACACTTACACTTACACGCATCTGCACACATTTACTCGCACACTCATATTCACACGTACACGGACATCCACGCACATGCACACTCACATGCTCATGCACACGCATACGCACACGCTTACGCACACGCACACTCACACGCACACGCACACTCACACGCACACTCACACGTGCATGCACACGCCCATGCACGTTCAAACACACAGACGCACACACACACACACACACACACACACACACACACACACACACACACACACACACACACACACACACACACACACACACACACACACACACACACATACATACATACATACATACATACATACATACATACATAATACACACTCGTGCACATTAGACAAGCAACAGGCAGACGAACAGGCTTAAATGGAGGACGAAGGGAGACAAATCCAGAGACTGGCACAGACACAGATAGATAGATAGATAGACGATAAGCGACAGACAAGCAGACAGATCGGAGCATGCATAGACACAAACTTCTCTAGAGAAAAGAAAACAAAAAATAAGAGAAAATGACAGAAAATCGAGCAAGAAAAACGAACAAAAACACGAAGGAAAATAGGCAGCAGCAAAAGACAAAACAGAGCACGAAAGAGGGCTCCCCCAAAAAAGAAGGACAAGACACAAGAATAATGGAAGAACCGCCATCGCGCTGGCAGTTTTATATACAGGAAAAGAGCGAAGGAATATTTACGCGCAAGCTTCTTCTGGCCGGCGCTGGATCGGCGAGGAAGTCAAAACATTTCCCGGCATTGGGAGGGAGGGAGGGAGGGAGGGGGGTCCTTTTGTTCTTTTTTCTTTATTCTTCTTCTGGTTCTTTTTTTTCTTTCTTTCTTTCTTTTTTGTCATTTTTTCCTCTTGTCTCTTCTTCCTTTTTATTTTTATTTTATTTATAAAAAAAATATCTTTCTATAGTTGTTAGTTCGTTGGTCTGTAGGATAACTCAAAAAGTTATTATTATTATAATTTATTTATTTTTTAATTTTTATTATTATTTTTTTGAGGTGTGTCTTTGCCCAACACAGATGCTTTTAAACGTCGGTGGTGATCCGGATCCAGGATTCTTTTTTAAAGGATTCATTAGCATTGCGAGATAAGGAAACACGGACGTCGCCAGTGTGCTTGAGAAAGAGGTGATTTTAATGTGATTCTTCAAGTGTTGATATTTTTATTGCATCAGTGACCCTATTGCCTTGGCGGAGGTATGCGCTCTCTGAGTGCTAGTTTTTTTCTTTTTCTTTCTTTGTCTTGTACTTCTTTTTCTCTTCGTTCTTCTCCTTTCTTTTTCTATCTTCATCTTCTTCGATTTCATCTTGTTTTACTTAGTCAATGCGTGGAAATGATCGTAAGATTGGGAGATGTATTTAGATTAAGGGAAATGGGTGTGGGTAATGGCTATATAACGTAGAGAGAGATGGAGTACGACAACGAGAATGTTGGAGAGAGAGAGAGAGAGAGAGAGAGAGAGAGAGAGAGAGAGAGAGAGAGAGAGAGAGAGAGAGAGAGAGAGAGAGAGAGAGAGAGAGAGAGAGAGTATTTCTTGAAATTTCCTCACTTATTTGTAAATCGTCGAGTATAAGGCCCTCCTTTTCCTCCTCCCCCCTCCTCCTCCTCCTCCTCCTCCTTCTCCTCCTCCACCTCTAAATTTCGCTTGTTGACTCTTGATTTTTGAAAAATGCAACGTATTTGAATTTCGACTCCGATGCCTGCAAACACCGAAGCGAGATCGGATAGCCGTTTCATCTTCCCCGGGCGGAGGCAGAACGGAAGAGCGCGGACCCGTGAATCATTACATGAACCGGTTATTGAGCTGCGATTTTTGTCTTCCGGGAATTTTTCGAGGGTGTCATTTTGCATGCGCGTTTTCGGAGGTGGGGTGAGGAGTTGGGGGGGAGGGGGTATGAGAGGGGTTGGGAGGAATTCGAGAGGGGTATGTTACGACGCTGGGATACGTTTACGGTAAAGGATATCTTATTGTTTGTAAGATGAAACCGTTCGATTATTGTTTTTTTTTTTCTTTCTTTTTTTTATTAGATAGTTAAGCTCCATTTAAGATGCATGTAATAAGTAAGTACCGTGTCTCCCAAGTTGAAAGTTAGTTTGTGAGGAATAACAAAATTTCAAAGCCAGTTGTTGCTCTTTCTGATACCGGTGTGCGATTGCTTGGAATTAATGATGTGATCAAATATTTTTTACTATTAGAAATCATCTAAGCATTTAACAGCTTTCATTAGGAGGTGGTTGTATTGATTTTACATATTTATCTCTTTCTTATTAGATTTATTTGTGATTTCTAAAAGGAAAGAATAAGATTTTATTATTGTTTTAGTGCTGGAAAAGATAGGTGTAAGATTTAAAGCAAGGAAAGTGCATTGCGGGAAATTGCGAAATAGGGCGACTATGAAAATAATAGAAAATGATGGAGCGTGAATGATTAGAGCGTGAATGAGACGGAAGAAAAAGGTGAAAAAGGAGATAAAAGGTCAAAGTATATATTAGACTTGAAATAAGCAAGATATTCTTTAATATTGATAGTAGGCATTTAATTAACCGTCATGTTGTTTTCTAAATATATATATAGAAATTCAGATATTTTTGGATATTCGTGGTTCCTCAGCTAAGTATGGTGACGTCAGCACCCCCCCCTCCGCCTGAACGACTCACAGGTGTTTCCCGACAGCGTGCAAGTCTGCTTCATTGCTCTGTCGGAGGGAGAGAGAGAGGGCGGGGTAGAGAGGGGGAGGGGAAGAGTAGTGGAGGAAGAAAGGAAGCGTGAGGGAGGAAGAGAGAAGGCGAGGGGAAGAGTAGGGGGAGGGAGAGAGAGGGCGAGGGGAAGAGTGGGGAAGGGAGAGCGGGCGATGGGAAGAGGGGGCGAGGGAGGGAGAGTGGAAGAGAGAGGAGGAGGGGAAGAGAGAGGGGAGGGAGAGAGAGGAGAGAGGGAGAGGAAGAGGGAGAGAGGGAAGAGAGAGAGGAGAGGGAAGAGTGAGGGAGGAGAGAGAAGGCGAGGGGAAGAGTGGGGGGGAGGTAGGTGAGAGGACGGGAGGAAGAGTGGAGCGACCAGGTGGTATGCAGGGACGGTGCAGAGGAAAAGGAGGGGATGAGTAGAAAAAATCGTTGGGAGGGAAAGGAGAAAAAGAGAAAGGGAGCGAGTATTTACGGGCCAGTGAGGGAGTGTGTTGGGGCGGTGGATGGGGGAGAGAGAGAGAGGAGAGAGGGAGAGAAGGGGAGAGAGAGAGAGAGAGAGAGAGAGAGAGAGAGAGAGTGAGAGAGAGGCGATGGGATGGAATGGTGAGGATGGAAGGCGGAGAACGAAAGAAATGGGGAGAGGAGAGAGGGAGAGGGAGAGGAGAAGGATGGAGTAGAATGGGGGAGTAGGGATTGCGTTGGGACGGGGGATGGGTAGAGGTGGGGAGCAAGATAGAATAATTAAGAAGGGGAGGGAGGAGGAAGGGGGTAGGCAATGAGAAGGGAATGTGGAGCACGTTAGGGGAATGGGTGAAGGAGGAGGCGAGTGGAGAGTATGTTGGGGGGGGGGGGGGAGAGAAACAGAAAACAAACAAACAGATGTAGAAAGGTATGAAGAAGGGAGGGGGAAAGATGAAAGAGGAGGTTTAAGAGTTCGAAGGAATGAGGGAGAGGGAGGGAAACAGGGAGATAGAGAGAGAGGGGGAGACAGAGAGGGAGGGGAAAGAGGGAGAGAGAGAGACAGATAGGAGAATAGAGAGGGAAACAGATAGGAGATAGAGAGGGAGACAGGTAGGAGATAGAGAGGGAGACAGGTAGGAGATAGACATTGGGAGACAGATAGGAGATAGAGAGGGGAGACAGATAGGAGATAGAGAGGGAGACAGATAGGAGATAGAGAGGGAGACAGGTAGGAGAGAGAGAGAGAGGGAGACAGGTAGGAGAGAGAGAGAGAGGAGACAGGTAGGAGAGAGAGAGAGAGAGGGAGACAGGTAGGATAGAGAGAGAGAGGGAGACAGGTAGGATAGAGAGAGAGAGGGAGACAGGTAGGAGAGAGAGAGAGAGAGAGAGAGGAGACAGGTAGGAGAGAGAGAGAGAGAGAGGGAGACAGGTAGGAGAGAGAGAGAGAGAGGGAGACAGGTAGGAGAGAGAGAGAGAGGGAGACAGGTAGGAAAGAGAGAGAGAGAGAGGGAAACAGGTAGGAGAGAGAGAGAGAGAGAGGGAGACAGGTAGGAGAGAGAGAGAGAGGGAAACAGGTAGGAGAGCGAGAGAGAGAGGAGACAGGTAGGAGAGAGAGAGAGAGAGGGAGACAGGTAGGAGAGAGAGAGAGAGAGAGAGGGAGACAAGTAGGAGAGAGAGAGACGGAGACAGGTAGGAGAGAGAGAGAGAGAGGGAGACAGGTAGGAGAGAGAGAGAGAGGAAGACAGGTAGGAGAGGAGAGAGAGAGAGAGAGGAGACAGGTAGGAGAGAGAGAGAGAGAGAGGAGACAGGTAGGAGAGAGAGAGAGAGGGAGACAGGTAGGAGAGAAAGAGAGAGTATGGAGACAGAGTAGGAGAGAGAGAGAGAGAGAGAGAGGGAGACAGGTAGGATAGAGAGAGAGAGAGAGACGGAGACAGGTAGGAGAGAGAGAGAGAGGGAGACAGGTAGGAGAGAAAGAGAGAGGGAGACAGGTAGGAAAGAGAGAGAGAAGAGGGGAGACCGGTAGGAGAGAGAGAGAGAGAGAGAGGAGACAGGTAGGAGAGAGAGAGAGAGAGGGAGACAGGTAGGAGAGAGAGGAGAGAGAGGGAGACAGGTAGGAGAGAGAGAGAGAGAGAGAGACAGGTAGGAGAGAAGAGGGAAACGGGTAGGAGAGAGAGAGAGGGAGACAGGTAGGAGAGAGAGAGAGAGAGGGAGACAGGTAGGAGAGAGAGAGAGAGAGGGAGACAGGTAGGAGAGAGAGAGAGAGAGAGAGAGAGGAGACAGGTAGGAGAGAGAGAGAGAGAGGGAGACAGAGTAGGGAGACAGATGAGACAGTGGGGAGAGAGAGAGAGAGGGAGACAGGTAGGAGAGAGAGAGAGACGGGAGACAGGTAGGAGAGAGAGAGAGAGAGAGGGAGACAGGTAGGAGAGAGAGAGAGAGAGACAGAGTGGGGGAGAGAGAGAGAGAGGGAGACAGGTAGGAAGAGAAAAAGAGAGATGGGGGAGACAGAGTGGGAGAGGGAGACAGGTAGGAGAAGACGGAGACAGGTAGGAGAAAGAGGGGAGACAAGGTAGAAGAAAAGAGAGGAGACAGGTAGGGAGAAGAGAGAGGAGACCGGTAGGAGAGAGAGGAGACAGGTAGGAGGGAGAGAGAGAGAGGGAGACAGGTAGGAGAGAGAGAGAGGGAGACAGGTAGGAGAGAGAGGGGAGACAGGTAGGAGAGAGAGAGAGAGAGGGAGACAGGTAGGAGAGAGAGAGAGGGAGACAGGTAGTAGGAGAGAGAGAGAGGAGACAGGTAGGAGAGGAGACAGGTGGGGAGAGGGAGAGAGAGAGGGCAGGTGGGAGAGAGAGAGGAAGAGGGGAGACAGGTAGGAGAGAGAGAGAGACGGAGACAGGTGAGGAGAGAGAGAGAGAGAGAGAGAGGGAGACAGGTAGGAGAGAGAGAGGGATACAGGTAGGAGAGAAAGAGAGGGAGACAGGTAGGAGAGAGAGAGGGAGACAGGTAGGGAGAGAGAGGGAGGAACAGGTAGGGAGACAGGTAGGAGAGAGGGAGACAGGTAGGAGAGAGGAGACGGGTAGGGAGGGGGGAGACAGGTAGGAGAGAGAGGGAGACAGGTAGGAGAGAGAGAGAGGAGACAGGTAGGAGAGAGAGAGAGGGGAGACAGGTAGGAGAGAGAAGAGAGGGAGACAGGTACTGGAGAGAGAGAGAGGGAGACAGGTAGGAGAGAGAGAGAGAGGGAGACAGGTAGGGAGAGAGAGAGAGAGGGATGGTAGGAGAGAGAGAGAGAGAGGGAGACAGGTAGGAGAGAGAGAGAGAGAGGGAGACAGGTAGGGAGAGAGAGAGGGAGACAGGTAGGAGAGAGAGAGGGAGACAGGTGGGAGAGAGAGAGAGGGAGACAGGTAGGAGAGAGAGAGAGAGAGGAGACAGGTAGGAGAGAGAGAGAGAGAGGGAGACAGGTAGGAGAGAGAGAGAGAGAGGGAGACAGGTAGGAGAGAGAGAGAGAGAGAGAGGAGACAGGTAGGAGAGAGAGAGAGAGAGAGAGAGAGGAGACAGGTAGGAGAGAGAGAGAGAGAGGGAGACAGGTAGGAGAGAGAGGAGGGAACAGGGTAGGAGAGAGAGAGAGAGAGGGACAGTGGAGGAACAGGTAGGAGAGAGAGAGAGAGGGAGACAGGTAGGAGAGAGAGAGAGGAGGACAGGTGGGAGAGAGAAGAGGGAGACAGGCGAGAGAGAGAGGGAGACGGGTAGGGAGAGAGAGAGAGAGGAGACAGGTAGGAGAGAGAGAGAGAGGGAGACAGGTAGGAGGAGAGAGAGAGAGAGTGGAGACAGGATAGGAGAGAGAGAGAGAGAGGAGACAGGTAGGAGAGAGAGAGGAGAGGGAGACAGGTAGGAGAGAGAGAGAGAGAGAGAGAGAGGAGACAGTAGGAGAGAGAGAGAGAGGAGACAGTAGGAGAGAGAGAGAGAGGAGACAGTAGGAGAGAGAGAGGGAGACAGATGGTAGAGAGAGAGAGAGAGAAGGAGACAGGTAGGAGAGAGAGAGAGAGGGAGACAGGTGAGGGAGACAGGTAGGAGAGAGAGAGAGAGAGAGAAGGGAGACAGGTAGGAGAGAGAGAGGGAGACAGGTGGGAGAGAGAGAGGGAGACAGGTAGGAGAGAGAGAGAGGAGGAGAAGGATGGAGCGGAGAGAGAGAGAGAGGGAGACAGGTAGGAGAGAGAGAGGGAGACAGGTAGGAGAGAGAGAGAGAGAGGGAGACAGGTAGGAGAGAGAGAGAGAGAGGGAGACAGGTAGGAGAGGGAGAGAGAGAGGGAGACAGGTAGGAGAGAGAGAGAGAGAGAGGGAGACAGGTAGGAGAGAGAGAGAGAGAGGGAGACAGGGAGGAGAGAGAGAGAGAGGGGGAGACAGGTAGGAGAGAGAGAGAGAGAGAGAGAGAGAGAGACAGGTAGGAGAGAGAGAGAGAGAGAGAGAGGAGACAGGTAGAGAAGAGAGAGACAGGTAGGAGAGAGAGAGAGAGAGGAGACAGGTAGGAGAGAGAGAGAGAGAGAGAGGAGACAGGTAGGGAGAGAGAGAGAAAGAGAGAGAGAGGGAGACAGGTAGGAGAGAGAGAGAGAGAGGGAGACAGGTAGGAGAGAGAGAGAGAGAGGGAGACAGGTAGGAGAGAGAGAGAGGGAGACATGTAGGAGAGAGAGAGAGAGAGAGAGAGAGAGAGGGAGACAGGTAGGAGAGAGAGAGAGGGAGACAGGTAGGAGAGAGAGAGAGAGAGAGGGAGACAGGTAGGAGGGGAGAGAGAGAGAGAGAGAAGGGAGACCGGTGAGGAGAGAGAGAGAGAGAGAGAAGAGGAGACAGGGAGGGGAGAGAGAGAGAGAGAGAGAGAGGGAGACAGGTAGGGGAGAGAGAGAGAGAGGGAGACAGGTAGGAGAGAGAGAGAGAGAGAGAGAGAGGAAGACAGGTAGGAGAGAGAGAGAGAGAGAGGGAGACAGGTAGGAGAGAGAGAGAGAGAGAGGGAGACAGGTAGGAGAGAGAGAGAGAGGGAGACAGGGAGGAGAGACAGAGAGAGAGAGAAGAGGGAGACAGGTAGGAGAGAGAGAGAGAGGGGGAGACAGGTAGGAGAGAGAGAGAGAGAGGAGACAAGTAGGAGAGAGAGAGAGAGAGAGAGAGAGGGAGACAGGTAGGAGAGAGAAAGAGAGAGGAGACAGGTAGGAGAGAGAGAGATGGAGACAGGGAGGAGAGAGAGAGAGAGAGGGAGACAGGTAGGAGAGAGAGAGAGACGGAGACAGGTAGGAGAGAGAGAGAGAGGGAGACAGGTAGGAGAGAAAGAGAGAGGGAGACAGGTAGGAAAGAGAGAGAGAGAGGGAGACAGGTACGAGAGAGAGAGAGGGAGGCAGGTAGGAGAGAGATAGAGAGAGAGGGAGAGAGATAGAGAGAAGGAGAGAGAGAGAGGGGAGAGAGAGATAGAGAGAGAGAGATAGAGAGAGAGAGATAGATAGAGAGAGAGAGAGAGAGAAAGAGAGAGAGGGAGAAGGGGGCGGGCAGAGAGAGATGGAGACTGAGAGGGAGAGGGGAAAGAGAAAGAGAGGACACGGCAAAAATATGCTTCTCTTATAAAAAAAATTAAAAGGTTGAATAGCTATTCCAGCGCGACTTATAATCACGTATTATATTTTTATAATCCATTAACAATTGAATTATAAATATTGTATCGGTACAATGTTTCCTAATGCCCCAGCCATAATACAAGGATAAAGAAGAAATCAAAATGATATAAATGATATCAAAGTCTTTATCCTTTTATTTGTGCCAATTCGGTGCCATCTCGGCCGCGGGATTCGACCTTTGGCCGCAATTAATCCCGAGGGATTTGCCGGTGGAACAGAAATGATATTAGACCAACGTGCGTGGGTCCGCTGTATCGTCTTACAGAGTTGCAAGGGACCATTTACATATTTACGTGTCTTTTTCTTGTAATAATGGCGATATAAACTCGATGAATAGCTGTGGGCGGGAGACAATTAGGATCATAGTAATTGTGAATGGTATTGTCGGGCTGGGATTGCAATGCAATACATAGCCAGTTTTTCGTTTTTTTCGAGAGGGACAAAATTGAACTGCGAATGGAAATGAAGGAGCGGCTGGACACGGGTTTCCCATTCCGTGTCCCCTTTTCTTTCGTTCCATAGAAATATCGGGGAAGGATGAGTGGAATTGGAGGAAAAATGTTGAGAATAAAACGGAGAGCGTGAGGGGGAAATCTATATTACATACAAGAGCTTAATAGTTCAAATAATGCGGTTTCAAATAATGAGCAATTATCTGGTATATACGTGTATGGCATAATGCAATGGTCGAAGTAACTTTCTCTCTCTCTCTCTCTCTCTCTCTCTCTCTCTCTCTCTCTCTCTCTCTCTCTCTCTCTCTCTCTCTCTCTCTCTCTCTCTCTCTCTCTCTCTCTCTCTCTGTACGTATATATATATATATATATATATATATATATATATATATATATATATATATATATTTGTTGGTCTGAATGTGTTCACGCGCGGCCGTTTTTCTTGTACGTGTCCGTCCGTTCGTGCCCCCGCCTGTGTTCCAAGCTCCAATCAGAACTCCTCCAGAAGGATGATAACTTTAGGTCCTTCGAAGGGCATGACGTCATAACCCGTGATGGCTGGCGGACCGGCAGTTTGATCGAGAGAGTTGATCCGCTCCTTCGGTCGGCTGGCGGAGAGACGCCGGCGATGCGAAGGCGCTCTGAAGGCTTTCCGCGTGCGTGGTGCGGGAAGCCGGGGGTACGAACGTTTGTCAGACGCGGGTTTTGTGCCACAGGGACGATGGCTTTTCATATTTTCCTTATCATGATCATCGTCGCCGTCTTCTCTTCCCTCTCCACTTTGTTTGTTTGTTTTTTCTTTCTTTTTTTTTAGCCAAAACAGTCGTACTACAAATCACAGGAAACTTACACTTTGATTGCTCAACTTTCTTGGAGCAAACGAGTACCGTACATTTTTCCAGTTTTCTAAGAAAAATCCCCCCATCTTCCTTCAAAAATAAAAATCTCTTACAATCTCTTGAGGTTCGCCACTTTGTGTGATTGCCTTCTCAAGCCAGGAAGTATTATTATGACTTTGTATACATATTTTTTCGCTATTCCTCTTCGTGTATTTCGTGTGTTAAACATAGCATATCCCTTGCTGTTCCGTGTGTGTTACACCCTGTTTCCGGCTGGACCATCTAGAACTTGTGCTAATGTTGGGCTAATTGTCGGTAATTTAGTTAGTGTCTGACGCGGTTGTCCGGGAATATTGGGTCAGCGGCCTCCCTTATCTCCATGGGTCGTGCATCGATCCATCTGTCTCGTTTCGGAAGAATGGTGGGCCATTTTTGCTTTTTTTTTTCCTTTCCCCTTCGCAGCATTTCATTTTTACCCGAGACACACATCTCTCTTCTTCCCGTGTTGCGCGCACAGATGATTTTCTTATTCAAGAGACGCGGAATATCAGACATGAGAAAGAAAACGGAATAGTCCACAGAAAACGTAGATATACCGCGGTTGTTTTATCGGCTGGAAAGTCAGTCTCGGCACCAGAGCTCAGTTGGCGTGTGGTGAGTGTGGAGGAGGCCACGCTGCGCTCCCGTCCGGCTTGCGTGTCGTTGTGTTTGTGATGGTGAGCAGATAGTGAGGTGATAGTGACTTGCCCGTGTGAGTGCCTAGGACAAGGGTGCCGCACTGTGTGAAGCAGAGACCGTGCTAGGACGGTGGCGTGGTGTAATGCTGCGCCCTTTTGGAGACAACCGCTGGCTGAGAGTGGGCCAGGTCCTGCTGATGGTGCAGTGTTGTAGGGCAGGAGGAACTCCTCCCGGCCGGGGCGGGTCTGGTCCCCTCCCTTCCCAGACCTCTCTCCGCCCCCCGTAGGCCCTCCCTCCCTTCCTCCGTCCCCTACACCCTGAGGTTCCCCTTCCATATCCCAACCCCGTGGACGCCCTTGACTGACACACACAGGGGTTCGAGGTTCCTTCCCACCCTCGGTCTCGCCCGCCTGTTCCACGACTACTGCCTCTTTCTCTTTTGCCTTTCCCGTCTTCGCGATGTCTCTCCTTGCGACAGATCATGTTCGTTCCGATTTAATCCCTCCAATCGCTCAGCATCCCCCTGGGCTCTCCCCCCTCCCGGTGAACACCCCGGGTTGGTTTCTCTCTCCCCCCCTATCGTGTTCCATCCCTCT
>NC_091549.1:37997445-38007445 GCF_042767895.1 Penaeus vannamei
TGAGAGGGAGAGAGGGAGGGAAGTTGAGAGGGAGGGAAGTTGAGCAGGAGAGAGGGAGGGAGGTTAAGAGGTTGAGAGGGAGAGAGGGAGGGAAGTTGAGAGGGAGAGAGGGAGGGAAGTTGAGCAGGAGAGAGGGAGGGGAGGTTAAGAGGTTGAGAGGGAGAGAGGGAGGGAGGTTGAGAGGGAGAGAGGGAGGGAGGTTGAGAGAAAGGGTGGGAGGGAGGTTGAGAGGGAGAGGGAGGTTGAGAGGGAGAGGGAGGTTGAGAGGTTGATAGGGAGAGAAATAGAGAGAGAGAGAGAGAGAGAGAGAGAGAGAGAGAGAGAGAGAGAGAGAGAGAGAGAGAAAGAGAGAGAAAGGGAGATAAAGAGAGAGACAGAGAAAGAGAAAGAGAGAGAGAGAGAAAGAGAGAGAGAGAGAGATAAGAAAGAAAGGAAGGGGGGATTTTTATTTTTTCCCTAGAGCTCAGAATGGTGAAATGCTACCTTCTTTCCCACGGAACAAATTCTGGTTATGGCAGGTTTTATTATATAGTACAGCACTCGCCATTACCATATACGCTTTCAGGTTTTGCATTTATAAATGGTTAAGTCGCATATGAACTTAATTAAATTAATATTATAAGTACGGACTCCCATTTACCGACAGTGGAACACACACACAGTGCGCATATTCGTGTGTTTTCTTGCTCTTTTCTTTGAGTTATTTACAGTTTCTTTAGCGTGATGCTTACACACACACACACACACACACACACACACACACACACACACACACACACACACACACACACAGTCATACACACACACACACACACACACTTGTACGCACGGGGGAAGCACCCCACGCACATTAAAAGAAATACATTATGCCGGGCTGTTTGTATAACGAACTCAGTTCAGGTATACACGCATTAAAAGGCCAAATATACTAATTTGTTTTGAAACTTTAAAGCCAAAATGGAGTTCCCCCTGCCATTAGGGGATGGGAATTCCTAATAATTATTTCCGAGGTTTAGGCCAGGCGACGCTTTCGGGGCGGCCGCTCACTGCTCCCTCTCTGCATCCCCTTCTCTCTGCCTTCTTCCCCCTTCTCCCCCTTCGTCTTTTGGTCTCTCTTTCTGTCCGACTATTCCTTCTTTCCTCTCCTATTTCATATACCTACTTTTCCTTTAACCTACCTCCCTCCCCTCCCCCCCCCCTCCCGTTCCTTTCCCTTCCTCTCCGCTTCCCTCTTCCCCATCCCCTTTCCAAACCTCCCTTTTCCTTTCCCGATCCTCATCCACTTTTCAAACCCCCCTTTTCCCTTTCCCCATCCCCCATTCTCTCTCTCCCCCATCCCCCATCCCCAATCCCCAATCCCCAATCTCTTACGACGATAAGGAAGGCTCGTGTATCCGGCCGAGGGAGGGCGACGCGCAGAGGACACAGCATGAATTATGAAGAGAGGCCGGACAGGCGGGCAGGACCAACACGCGCGCAACAGCCGCTCGAAGGTCGTCGTTGTGCGTATTGAATGACGGCGCGCAAGGTCGTCCGGTCGTCGATATTCAGGGCCGGCTTCGTGATTCCCTCGGTTTTAGGGGGAGGGCGAACGGGGGTGGGGGGGTAGGGGTGGGGGTGAGTGGAGGTGGGTTGGGTGAAGGGAAATGGGTTGGTGGAAGGGAGAAAGGGGGGAAAGGGTTAGGAAATAGGAGAGAGAGGGGTGGGGGATTTTTGGAAATCAGGAGGGGAGAGAGGGAGGGAAGGGAATGAAGAAAGTAAAGAGAGGTAGGCAAATAATGAGGAAGGGAAGGGGTGGAGATGACAATAGTGCAGAGAGAGGAGAGAGAGAGAGAGAGAGAGAGAGAGAGAGAGAGAGAGAGAGAGAGAGAGAGAGAGAGAGAGAGAGAGAGAGAGAGAGAGAGAGAGAGAGAGAGAGAGAGATTGGGCAGACACAAAAGCAGAAAATTGGATAAGAGAAGAGAGAGAGAGGTTGGGGAAAAGTTGAAAGAAATAGACAAGAAGGGAAAAGTTCACGGAGTTGCTTTTTTCATCCTACATTATCATCGAGTTTAGAAACGGCGGAGCGTGTGAGCGACGGAGACGGAAGAGGAACAGATAAGTAGAGAAAGAAAAAGAGAGAAAAAAATGAAATCACGCACTCATTATGATAATTACAGATCTTAATCGGCCTAAGATCATTTAGAATCGGAGGAGGGGGGGCAAGGGGGGGGGATTAAAGGTGCCCATGCTGAACATACGAACAAATGGCTCATAGCGTGCCATCTCTGTGCTATGGAATTTATAGTGCCAGCGGTAGGGTGCAACGCAGCGCTGCTGAGGCATCCCTAGTGCCATCTTCGGGAGGCGCTGGGTGGAGAGAGATGCGGACGGCGTAGATGTCGGATACGGAGGAGGTCGGATAAAAGGTAGGGGAAAGGAAGACGGGATTAGAAGACACGTAGGGAAAGATGAGATAGGGATTAGAAGAAGACAAAGAGAAAGATAAGATTGTTCTTTTCCGGATAAGAAAGAGAGCGAGGTCGGTTATGCGAGGGCATCCTGGTCGAAAGGAATATAATGTAATCATAGGTTTATAGCGGAATCAACGTCCATAATGGTGATCGTTCGCGGACGATATTTACCGCGAAATCCGGGATGCAAGATTTACTGGCAATTTGTTGTGTAATGATTATGGATGATCGAGGCAACGGATTTTTTATTGGTGTGTGTGCAAAGGGGGGGGGGGTAATATATTTTTTCCGGTTGCTATTATCCGGAAAACGCAGTTTGTGGTGAACGAATACTGTTGAGAATGAAGAGGGACATGCTTTATCTTCGGGGGAAACTCTCGAACCTGACATTAGGGGGATATTTATGTATATATATATATATATATATATATATATATATATATATATATATATGTATATATATATATCTGTGTGTGGGTGTGTGTGTTGTGTGTGTGTGTGTGTGTGTGTGTGTGTGTGTGTGTGTGTGTGTGTGTGTGTGTGTGTGTGTGTGTGTATGCTTATATATATATATACACATATATATGTATATATAAATAAATATATATGTATATATATATATGTATATATATATATGTATATATATATATATATGTATATATATATATATATATATATATATATATATATATATATATATATATATATATGTGTGTGTGTGTGTGTGTGTGTGTGTGTGTGTGTGAAAATGCATGTAGTATGTATGTTTGTATGTATATATAAATCAGCATGCATGAATGTATAAAAGAATGTATATAGAAAGGTGCAAGGGTGTACATATAGGTAGAGATAAGTATGTGAATTAGATAACGAAATCGAGGCCTACGAGTCGGAGCACAAACGCAAAAACTGGAATATCGGGGCGAGCGTGGCAACCCGACCCCGGTCGAGAGGAGAGTTATCAGCCCCGCGACCGGCCTTTGGGAATACGATCCGGCGTGCGGGCGCGTGGGCGGGCGGGCGGGCGGGCGTGGGTATGTGTGTTTTTGCGTACTTATTTACGTTCACGGCGCGTCACGGCTGGTCATTAATTGGGACGTACGGGTGGAGATTGATTGCCGGGTTTTGATGGGATATTAATATTTGGCCGAGAGTTTTATGAGCTCGTTCATATGCGTGCGGCTGATGTGTCTGTCGGGTGAACTGGACACTGGGACACACACACTCACACACGCGCACACACACACACACACACACACACACACACACACACACACACACACACACACACACACACACACACACACACACACACACACACACACACACACACACACACATATATATATTTATGAATCACGTAAAATGATCACCTCGTTACCGTCATGGTATGGCAGTGATATAAATTCTTATCCTTATTTTTATCCCTCGTTCTTATTACATTCTTCCTCTTATTCGGATTTTTGTTATTTTTATTATTTTCATTATAATTAATGTTATTGTTTTACTCGTGTTTGTTTCTATATCCATATCTGTGTGTCCGTGTTCGTGTCTGTGTCTGTGTCCGTGTTTGTGTCCGTGTCCATGCGTGCGTGTGCGTGCGCGAACGACACCGAGAATAATGGGTCCGTTGTATCGGCGGCCAGATCAGCTGGGCCGTGTTGATTCAATGGCGCTTGGCTTTCGACGCGCTAGTTCTGTCAATATTTTCGCAGATGAATTTTTTTAAAACTTGTGAATTCGCGTATCATGCCTTGATGGCGAAAACGCGAAGTCTGAATATTCTTTCTTTCCCTTTTTAATGTGAAACGCCATTTTCGAAACCGGATTTTGGTTTTTGTAGTGGTGAAATTCCAAGTATTCAGAACGTTTGGGTTTTGTGAACCTTTTTTTTTTTACCTTTTTAGCAGTGTATTTCCTGTGAAGCAGAACCAGACGCACCGATTTAAAAAACGGAGTGAGAAACATCCTTTTATTTATTCCCAGAAGTTGACGGTGTATCGCAGAGAGGGGAAAATACTTGGTAATTTGGTCTAATTTCGGGAAACTACCGTCGTTTTGAAAAGCAATTGGAAAGTCCGAAAAATAAGAAGTTAACCGTGTTTCGCCGAGGGCTGAAATGCAAAGTACGAGGTTGCTGCAGGGTAAAAAGCGGGCCATTTGGAAGCTAATGGAAAGTTCTCGGGATGAAAAAAGAGTAATATATGTTAAAAACTTGGGACATGTTTTGGTATAAACCCATTCATGTTTGAGCAAATAATGATAGCCCATTAGTTATAGAGTAAATAATTATAATGACGAATGGGCCGAGAGTGAATCCTCATCAAAACAAACTGACTGACAAACAAACGGTAATTGCCTGAGAGCCCAGTCGCGGCCGTAACGAAATCCCGAAACAAGCGCGACGCGACGAGAGAGGAAGGAGCAACAAGGGCGACGTTCCCCGAGCCGATTCATTCGATCTGCGTATTGTGCGTCCCCCTCCGAGGCGGAAATGAACGTCGCTTCAGCTCTTTAATGGCGTCGAGGTGAACCCTTTCCAAAAATGGGTAATGCGGCTAAATGCGGCCCGTAGCCCCTCCGCTGAGGGCGAGGTTATGGGCGCCCGTTATGCCCCGTTGTTGGTGTTGTTATGGTTATGAGGGTCGTTAGTTGTGGGGTTGTTATTATTGTTGGTTTTGTTGCCGTTGTTGGTTTTGTTGCTACTCATATTATTCTATGTTATGGTTATTACTGGCATTGTCCTTGCTACTGTTTTTTTCTTTATTGCCGTTTATTATGCTTATCGTTCGTAATAGTAATCACCATCACCCGCTTTGTTCGTTGGTGTTACACTGACTCGACGCGTCATGGGGCGCGGGGACATCGAGCGCCCCGGAGGCAGTTGACAGCCGGAGTGCGAACGCCATGGGCTTTGCGAATTAGTTCTCCCCGCACTCTGATTCACTCTTGTCATCTCGTCCTTCGTGACCTCGCCTCGTCTTTCTTTCTCATGGCTTCCTCCCTCACTTCAAATCTTTCCTTCATGTCACGTTCACCCTCACTTCGCTTCTACCCTCGTGTCACCTCTACCCTTATATCGCCTTTACCTTTCCCGTCGCGTCAGCCCTCACTTCAGTTTAACCCTCACTTCACCCCTGCCTTGATTTCCCCTCATCCTTCACTTCACCTTGACTTAACCCTTTCCTGCCCGCACAAGTAGACGTGGCGCGGTGTCTCGTCCATCATGGCATGGCGTGCAACAATGAGGGCATTTTCCATATTTTTTCTTTTTTGTATGGGGGATCGGTAGGTGGTAGCCAGGGCAAGGTGAGAGAAGTTGATGAAACAATAGGAGAAGAGGGAAGGAGAGAGAAAAAGGGCGAGAGAAAGGAAAGGAGAGGGAAAGATGGAACGGGAGAGGGAGCGAGGGAGGGAAGGGGGTTAGAGGGAGGAGAGAGAGAGGAGGACGAAGGGGGAGAGAGAGAGGAAGACGAAGGAGGAGAGAGGAACCGAAGGAAGGTGAGAGTGAGACGCAGAATGTGTTCTTTGCGGGTGAATGGTACGCGAAGGTCATCAGCAATGGGTGGAGTTACAAGACAGGTGTATTTGAGAGGATTTCTGGCACGTGCTGCGTCGCATGATGGATGTGGATGTGGGCGAGCCTGGTAAGTGACGCAGCTCGCACCTGCTACACGGACAGCAGGACATCTGGTTGGCTATCTTATATACATATCCATAGACTCTCCCTCTCCCTCCCTTCCCTCCCTCCCTCCCTCCCTCCCTCCCTCCCTCCCTCCCTCCCTCCCTCCCTCCCTCCCTCCCTCCCTCCCTCTCTCTCTCTCTCTCTCTCTCTCTCTCTCTCTCTCTCTCTCTCTCTCTCTCTCTCTCTCTCTCTCTCTCTCTCTCTCTCTCTCCCCCTCCCTCCCTCCCTCCCTCCCTCCCTCCCTCCCTCCCTCCCTCCCTCCCTCCCTCTCTCTCTCTCTCTCTCTCTCTCTCTCTCTCTCTCTCTCTCTCTCTCTCTCTCTCTCTCTCTCTCTCTCTCCCTCCCTCCTCCCTCCCTCCCTCCCCTCCCTCCCCCTCCCTCCCTCCCTCCCTCCCTCCCTCTCTCTCCCTCCCTCTCTCTCTCTCTCTCTCTCTCTCTCTCTCTCTCTCTCTCTCTCTCTGTTTCTCTCTCTCTCTCTCTCTCGCTCTCTCTCTCTATCCCTCTCTCTATCCCTCTCTCTATCCCTCTCTCTATCCCTCTCTCTATCCCTCTCTCCTCTCTCTCTCTCCCTCCCTCTCTCCCTCCCTCTCTCCCTCTTTCATGTTCTCCTCTCTTTCCTGTTCTCCTCCCTCCCTCCTTGCCTTTCTCTTTTCTTCCTCCCTGCCCGCCCCCCTCCCTCCCTCCCTCTAGCACACACATTCAAGTTATTTGATTTCCTCGTAAAATATCAATAGTACCAAGTTTATCCAAGAACGGAAGTCTCTCTCAGATGTTTGCTCAGCTTCCGGCGGGAGAAGAGCATTATCTAATTAGCAATCAAGCGATCCAGAATCTCTTTGTCCCGCGAAGAACTCATTTTATGTTGATAATCTCTGAGGCGACTCACGTTTACCATTTTGCTCTGAGGGAACAAAGTGCGTCGTTTTCGTCATTTTCTGCGCCCTGCGATTAAAGCCCGGGGGGGAACTGCTCATGCGTACGGGTATTTTGTTGTTTACTCTGGGTTGTTTCCATAAATGGTATTGTTTAGACCCGGTAGACCTGCGTAGATGCATTTTTTTTTTTTTTGGGGGGGGGGGGGGGTTAATTTACCTGCAGTTGCTTTGAACAGACGGCAGGGAATGATTTACCTGCAATTCAGGCCTGGTTGACCTGCACAGCCGCACAGTTATTTTTGTGACGGCATAAATCTCCCGGGCGCTTTTCTCCAAGACCACGAAGTCCGTTGCATATTCTATGAGGCTGGACACATGGCCCAAGAGACTGGAGGCCCCCACTTTAAACTGGCCATTTGCTATAATGGGTTAGCCTTCGCCCGGCCGTGGGTCGCAGCCTCACCTGGCCGCCCTTCGGTCTTTTATTTCGCAGTCCCCGTGTGAACTCTGGGACGCGGTGCTGTTTGTAAAGGCATTTTCGGTGCCGGCTTGTCAAGGTGGTCTTTGGCTTTTGTGTTTATTTTTGTTGGCTTTCTTGTTTGTTTGTTTGATTTGCGATTGTTTTTCAGTTGATTTTTATGATTGCAGTTGGATGTCGCTGTTTGCGCGTCCTAGGAGCAAATAAAAAGACGCAGACTAGAGGGATTTCGAGGGGAAGGGAGGGGGAAGCGCACACAAACGCTCGCATTCCTGTCTGTAAAATACTCATTCGCATTCCACATGACAACTCCTCGCAATATAACACCTGCAGCTTTGACGCCTTTTGGTGCGACCTTCCGCTCAGAACACACCCTTGCATTGGTGTCATCTGCTAGCAGGAAAAAAAGCTTTATTGGAGGCATCTGATGCATGGCGCCCCCCCTCCCCCACTATCACGGCTCCACCTTTCTCCACCCCCCCTACTCGACCCCACCTGTCTCCACCCCCTCCACCCGACTCCATGACCGGGATGGCTTCATATATCACCTTGAAACCGGCGGTTCAAATTCAATACTAATGCATTCGCTTTGCATGCACTGTGTATGTACGCCCGTTCGGAAAGCTCCTCAGCTTTTGTAAGTCGAGATAGGTCTGTTCAGCGCTCAGACCCTCTTTTATAACTCGCACATGTACACTCACGCACATATAGACTCACAGACTCAAACGTACTCACGCACTCTCAAGCACTCACGCAGACTCGCACGTACACACACAGACTCACACACTTATACACTTACACGCACACACACACTCACATGCCCTCACTCACTCTCTCTCTCTCTCTCTCTCTCTCTCTCTCTCTCTCTCTCTCTCTCTCTCTCTCTCTCTCTCTCTCTCTCTCTCTCTCTCTCTCTCTCCTACCTCTAGCTCTACCTCTCTTTTCCGTACACACACACACACACACACACACACACACACACACACACACACACACACACACACACACACACACACACACACACACACACACACACACACACACACACACACACACACACACACACACACACACACACACACACACACACACACACACACACACACACACACACACACACACACACACACACACACCTCCCTAACCATGCACACTTCTCTACACACATATACCCAGGCTTCTAATATCCACACATGTAAGTAGCCTTTTATCCACACATACATATATACCCGCACATGCACCTACCCACACGCCCTCGTATATATACAGTGCTCGTTATTCACACCAAAGCGAACAGAAGTTATAATTGCCACGCTCCTCGAAGTGCGCGGCCATCCGGGAACTCTTGATATCTAACGCATTTTCCGAGGGTATCTGTTTTGTTTTATGCGATAAACAATGCTCGGGGCCATTTCATACGAAGCACGCTTTTTTTCTCTCTCTTTTGTTATCAGATTATTATTTTTTTATTATTGTTTTTCTTTTTGTTTTTGTTGTTCGTGTTATCGAGGAAGGAGTGAGATTCGGGCGATGGTATTGGCAGTATTCCGCTCTGATATCGGCGTGGGGTTGTGTAACTCCCCCTTTGCTGTGGCTTGATAAGGAATTTTACTATTTTTCACGGCCTGTCTAATGTTGGGAGTGATTTTTACCGCCTTCCTCTCTCCTCCCTCCCATTTTCTTGCCCTGTTATCTCACCTTCCTTTTTTTTCTACCTTCTCCCTCCTTTTCTCTCATCTCTTCTCCTGTTCGTTCTTTCTTTCTTTCTTCCTTTTTTACTTACGTGCTTTCTTCCTGTCTTTATTTCTTTTTTTCCCTCCTCCTCCTCCTCCTTCCTCGTGTTCATCTTGCTCTCTCTCCCTCCCTCCCTCTCCCCCCCACTTTCCCCCGTAATCATGGGATTTTTCTTTGATATGAAAAATGTTGCGCCTGTCCCCGAAAAACAGGTGTTTACGGCGATGCTGAGGTCAGCTGTCGATTTTCCATTTTCTTTAGTTTGTTAAAGTTTCTGTTTTCGTTCACTTTTCTTCTGTTGGTTCTTCCATTATTGGATTTTTTCCTCACTCCTTGTTTTCCCCCAATGTTTTTTTTCACCCCTCAAATGCTCCGTTTATTCAGCTAGTTTCGCCGTCTATTTTTTCCTTCCATTTTGACTGGTCTCTTTTCTCCTTTCATTTCCCGGTTTTCCTCACTTTTTTCATGTCTCTATTTACCTGTTTTTTTTCTTAAGCTCTCATCGCTCTAATTTTTATTTCCCTTTTTCCTGTTTCGTGTCCTTTATCATTGTTCTTCCTTCTTTCATATTTTATAGCACACTTTCCTCTCCTACGTCCTTTATCTTTCCCCCCTTGGCTCTCGTTATCCTTTTTTTTTTACCTCTCTGCCTTCTCTCGTCTCTTTCTCGTCTTCCTTTCTTCTCTTCTTTATTGCTCTCTCCTCCTTTCCTTCCTCGTCCTCTTCCATATCTCTCCTCTACGTCTTCGACATCGCTGTGCGCCCTTTCATACGC
>NC_091549.1:38022445-38027445 GCF_042767895.1 Penaeus vannamei
CCCTCATACTTTTCATAGGATCTCCCCTCATACTTTTCATAGGATCTCCCCTCATACTTATCATAGGATTTCCCATGTCTCTCTTGCTAGGAACTCCACTCATACTCTTCCAAGGATCTCCCCGCAGTCTTCCCTCAGTCGATACACACGAAGCGAAGATCTTGTCATTCCACGAAATACGTTTTTAAATCCTATCGCCCTAAGAACTATTTAAAAAGAAAAAAAATCTCGCTTCGTATTTTCATCTTGATTTTTCTCTCTTACTATTCATACGGGGATCTAACAGAAGAAGCAGTAAGAGGATTTATCGTTTTTTTTTTTTTTTTTTTTTTTTTTTTTTTTTTTTTTGTTTTGTTTTGTTACTATTTCGGTATTCGGGTTTGAGAGTTTGAGAGCGAAGGGAATCGGTCGTGACGATCGGAGGGTTCTGAGAGGCTCAAACAAACATCAAACAAACAAACAAACAAACGTCATCGACCGTGCGTTTACGATGAAGTGTTGAGGGAAGCGCGAAGTGTGTGAGGCGAGGGGAGTATGAAGTGGCGAAGAGGGGGACTGTGAAGTTTAAGGGAATTTTCGAGTACAAAGGAAGTTGCGAAGTGTTGACGGCAGTGTTGTGAAGTGTTTGAGGATTAAGGCACGCGCAAAGGGCGTATGAGGCCAGAGAGGCACGGAGATTGTTGTGATAAGGTTGATTGAGCTCGTTATTTTAATTGCCCCGTTATTACCTTCATCTTTCACCGTATACTTTGGACGAGGCTTTTTCTTAAGGCTTCGTGTCTTTTCCTGTATATATTTTTTCCCTGTGTTTTATGTATGGTTTCTGATTCTTTGTTTTTTTTTTTGTTTAACTCTCATCCCTTTTATCACGTGGCTCCCTTCGTTTCGATTTAGCTTTACTTTATTCTTGTTTATTGTAGACGATGTCGGTTCCTCATGAGTTTCGTCCGAATTACTGTTTGCTTCTTTATTTGAGTTAATTGGCCCCTTCTTTGTAAAGTTCATTCCTTTTGGCTATGATCCCCTTCGTTCTGTTAGCTTACGTTCATTAAGAATTTCCACTCTTCGTTAAGCTCATCACGTCCTCCTCCTCTTCCTCCTCCGCAAGCCTCACAGCTTTCTTCCTCATAGATAACAGCTCCCTGTTTTATGGAGAAGAGCGTAAAACGTTTCTTTTTTTTAATTCACTGTCTCTCTCTCTCTCTCTCTCTCTCTCTTTCTATCTTATTTTTCTTTTCTGTCACAATTTTTCCTCTTTTTCCATTATTCTCCCCTCACCTTTCTGTCCTCTCCCATCGTCTGCGTTCTTTCCCCTTGTCCATTTCCTTTGTTTTTCCCTTCACTGTATCTTACCTTTTCTCTCCCCCTTACCCTTCTTCTTTTCCTCGCCATTACTTTCTTTATCTTTTCAGTGCTTCGTCCTTTCTTCCCCTATCGTCGTCCTTTTTTTCCCCTCGTCATCCGTTGCCTTAATGTTCCTGTTTCTCTCTCTGTCCTCTTTCACCATCTCCTCCTTCTCTTGCTATTCCCAGTCTTTTCCTTAACATTTCCCTCTTTAAGTCATCCCTCCGTGTCTCCTTCCTTCTGCTCTCTCACACCATCTCCTTCGTTAATTTTGCTCCTCCTTCTCCTTTTTTACTTGCTATTTCCAGTCTTTTCCTTAACTTCTCCGTTATTTTCGCTCCTTCTCCTCCTTCTCCTGCTATTCCCATTCTTTTCCTTAACATTTCCCTTCGCGTCGCCTTCCTTCTGTCCTCTCCCTCCATCTCCTTGGTTATTTTCGCTCCGTCTTCTCCTCCTTCTGCTATTCCCAGTCTTTTCCTTAATATTTCCCTCTTTAAGTCGTCCCTTCGCGTCTCCTTCCTTCTCTCCTCTCTCACCATCTCCTTCGTTACTTTCGCCTGAATGCTCCTGCTCCTTCTCCTGTCCCGGATGAGTCTCCTGCGCATGCCCCATGTTCCTTGTTCTTGCTCCTGTCTCCGTCCTTCCTCCTGTTTTGCTCCCGACCCTGCTTCTGCGTCTGCTTCTGCTCCTTCCCCTGCTCTATCTGCTGCATCTGATCCTGCTCCTGTCCGTGCTCCTCGATCCTTGTTCGTGCTCCGGCTCCACCTCCTGCTCTTGTTCTTGATCCTTATCCTCGTCCTGTTTTTGTTCCTGCTCTTGCTCCTTACCCCTTCTCTTGTTCCTCCTTTTCCTTGTGTTCTCCCTGTTGCTCCTCGTCTTTCTCCTCCTCCTCCTACTCCTTTTCTTCCTACTTCGTCTTCTTTTCCTCCTCCTCCTCCTCTTTTTCCTCTTCCTCCTCTTTTTCCTCTTCCTTCTCCTGTTCCTCCTCCTCTTCTTTTTCCTCTTCCTCCTCCTCACCCTCCTCTTTTTCCTCTACCTCCTCCTCCACCTCTTTCTCCTCCTCCTCCACCTCTTTCTCCTCCTCCTTTTCCTCATCCTGCTCCTGCTCGTGCTTCCTTCTCCTTTCTGCTGCTGCTCCATCATAACCCTCGCCAGCCGCGGCCCTAATCATAGACTCGGGCGGCGCATCCCTATTTTTTCATCAGTCTCAATCAACACTTTCATCCAACGTCACAAAGCTACTGTCTTCATTAACTTCCCGAGTCACCATAACGACGTGTCTTCCCCCTTTTCTTCTTCCTTCCTTTTCCTTTTCTTCTTCTTTTGGTCTTCGTTTTTTTCACTTATTCTCCTCCCCTTTCTTCCACTCATCTCCACCTCTTCCATTTTTTCTTCCCCTTCTCTTCCACACAACTTTAGCTTCGATCCGACTGAAGTTTCTTTCTCTCTCTCTCTCTCTCTCTCTCTCTCTCTCTCTCTCTCTCTCTCTCTCTCTCTCTCTCTCTCTCTCTCTCTCTCTCTCTCTCTCTCTCTCTGTCTCTGTCTCTGTCTCTGTCTCTGTCTCTCTCTCTCACTCTCTCTCTTTCTCTCCCTCTATCTCTCTCTATCTCTCTCTCTCTCTCTCTCTCTCTCTCTCTCTCTCTCTCTCTCTCTATCATTTTCATATCCCTGGAGACAGTCATTCCCTTATTCCCTCTGCCTTTTATTTCCGTCTTCTACCGTGATGGTCTCTTTAACCCTACCAGAACGACCTTGCTCTCTTTGCCTTTCTTTTGTTTCCGTGTCTTTTTTTCTCCACTCCCTCTCTTTGGCTGTTTCTTTAAGGGTGACCCCTCCCCGTCTCTCTCTCTCTCTCTCTCTCTCTCTCTCTCTCTCTCTCTCTCTCTCTCTCTCTCTCTCTCTCTCTCTCTCTCTCTCTCTCTCTCTCTCTATTTATCTATCTATCTACCTATCTATCTACCTATCTATCTATCAATCTCTTTCTCTCTCTTTCCTCTTTCCCTTCTCCCCCTTTTCTCTCTCCCTTCCCATCCCTCCTCGTTTCCCACCACCTTTACTTTTACACTTTACACACTCGCACACGTACACGCACACACACACGCACACGCACACACGCGCACACACACACACACACACACACACACACACACACACACACACACACACACACACACACACACACACACACACACACACACACACACACACACACACACACACACGCACACACACACGCACACACACACACACACACACACACACACACACACACACACACACACACACACACACACACACACACACACACACACACACACACACAGACACACACACACACACACACACACACACACACACACACACACACACACACACACACACACACACACACACACATATATTTGTTTAATGTATATGCATGAAAACAAACACAGTAACGTTTACACAAAGATAAATATGAAAACAGCCACAATAAAATGTTGGTTTCTAACTCGTTAAGAATTTCTCATCAGACGGATAAATAACCAAAATGGATGTATATAATAGCCTTATTTGGCTGCTTTTCTATTCACGTATATACATATTTGCGTATTTCTTTATATATGTATGTATGTATATATGAATGTATGTATGTACTTTTATTTGCCTATGGTACCCACTTATTTCCTCCAGGGAAATTCAGGTCATTCTCTCGCCCTTTCATTATCCTGCTCCTCTATTCTCTCTCTCTCTCTCTACTTCCTTGTTCTTTTCATGGAATTCCTGAGGGCAAGAACAACCTTCCCCTCCCCCCTTTCCCTCTCTCTCCTTCTCTCTTACCTTCTGCCTCTCCCTCACCTTCACCCTCTCTTTCTCCCTCTCCCTCTCCCCCACTAGCTGTCCGTCTCCCTCTCCCTCTCCCTCTCGCTCACTAGCTGTCCGTCTCCCTCTCCCTCTCCCTGGGGGGCCCTTGTTAGATGCCATGTGAGGGCACGTCACTCACAGCTCCGAATGCTAGCCTGGTCTTGCGGCACAACTGACACTTTTCGCTTCCTCATTTACTCGATCAATACGTCTGTGTCACGGATGGTCTGACTTTTGATCCCCCCCCCCCCCTTCATCCTACTCATCCTTCGATCCTGTGAGCTAGTTTTCGCGGCTTTGGTGAAAATCTTTGATGTTATTTGACTTTTTTTTACACATGTTTAGCGGGGCGTGGTCTTGTGGTCGCGCAGTCCGCAGCATATAATTGCAACGAAGTAAATTTTTTATATTTTTTTCAGTTTGTTTTCACTTCCTACTTACACTGTACTTGATTCAAGGATCCTATCCCACATTGCTTTGTAACTTTTCTTCTTTCGTTTGTTTTCTTTTCATTTTCTTTTTTTCTGCGGAAGATCAGTCAGGGTTATGCAAGGCGTCTGTGCGGGATGGCCGAGGCAGGAGACCCCCAGCCTCAGCTTCCGTTATCAGAGGCGTCGACAAACACATCAGTAACCTCTTTTCCGCCGTAACCGTCTATCGGAGGTCAACAGGCACGTCGGTAAAACCCGTTTTTATTGTTCTCAGTCCTGTGTGTGTTTGGCCGGGTTGAGTGAGGCGCGTGTGGTGCGCTGGGTCTGTTGGCAGGTCTTTTTTTTTTGTTATTTTTAATGTTGATGATGATGGTACTGGTG